>NC_053158.1:144254174-144526674 GCF_016835505.1 Polypterus senegalus
TTAACTTATTTTATTGCATTTGAATATTGTAACAGTTTTGCTGCACACCCAAACATACCCCCTCCTGGGTGGGAACCTATCATTTTTATTAATTCAGACCTGGAGTAAAGTGAAAATACTTCACCTGATGAGTCATAAATATGTTTCTCTAGCATGGGAACAATTGGTCAGTCATTGTTTTTGTAGGGCGGTGACGTCACTACTCGGCATAATGCAGCAGCTTTATTATTGTGTTAGTTCTGTTACAATCTCCTTTTACCCTTAACTCAGCCATTCATAGTGAATTATAACCTCTTGGAATAATGTAAAAGGTTTATGCTGTGCCCCCTTCTAGTTTGTCCCGTGAAGGATTTGATTCTATCACCGAGTGCTGATCTACTTGATGTATATGAAAGGGGAAACCTTACCTGTTGAACCTAAGGAATATTTAAGTAGCCTAGTAAGCTATGGAGACTCTTTTTTATTGCAGGTTGTTGATTCAGACCTTGTTGTACATATCTTTCACTTCTGTGTCTTAAGTTGTTTTCCATGAGTAGCTGTAATTGAAAGAGCCCTTAGAGATGTGTTATATGTCTTAAGAAGCCTTCAGTATGTAAATTTAAAATGTATTCAGTCCATTTCAACGCATTATTGACATTACGTTATGTTCAAACTCTAGTTATAGTATCTTAATTTTGCTTTTTTGTGATTGTATGATTTTTCACAAGTGTTGTGCATACATTTAATGTTGTAAGAATACAGATTCATAACACTCATTGTGGCCTCAACAAACAGGAATGGGAATCCAGTAATGCCTATGTTGAAAAACAGGTGGTAGCATGACTTTGCTAGACCTATGAAAAAACTAGTTGCTAGCAAAAAAATTGATACATTTTTACTTTAAGAGCACTTTTCAATGTACTTTGCTCTTTTAAGTACTGTTCTCAGTATGCTTCAAAGTGAAAACCTGTTCTAGTTCCTTAATGGGTCATAAAAGGTTTTAATTTTTACTTACAGCCACTGAGAATAAGCACTGTATTCAATTGAAAAGAGAAGGAAAAACTTTTTTTTTTTCTAGTACCTTTTGGCAAATTATGTAAAATAAGTGTGTCCACAGCAACCGGTTTATTTTTAAACTGCTTGAAATTTTAAAATTACGTCTTTCATTTCCTTTATTTGTTGTATATTTAACCTGAACAGATAATTGTTCACATTTGCCCATTTTGCATTTTACATAGTCTGATAGTTTGACTAATTTTAATTGTTTTTCTGTGCTTTTATTAGCATACCTTATTTGATTTTCCTATTTTATACAGTGCCCTCCATAATGTTTCTACATTTCTAGATGTTGTGACCGAAACATTTGCAAATACCCTTAAATTAAAGTCTGCAATGTGCATTTTAAACACGTCTGAATTGTTTGATTTGTAATTTAAACTGTGGAGTAGAGGTGTTAGTCAAGGAAAAATGTGCCTTTGTCCCATACATTATGGAGGCCGTTTTATTTCAGTATTTTCGAAACAACAGATTGTGTGTAGAGGAAATTGGGGTCCGGGGTTTGGGCCTTGATCTCTTTATATATGAAGCTACAGTGGTGTGAAAAACTATTTGCCCCCTTCCTGATTTCTTATTCTTTTGCATGTTTGTCACACAAAATGTTTCTGATCATCAAACACATTTAACCATTAGTCAAATATAACACAAGTAAACACAAAATGCAGTTTTTAAATGATGGTTTTTATTATTTAGGGAGAAAAAAAAATCCAAACCTACATGAAAAAGTAATTGCCCCCTGAACCTAATAACTGGTTGGGCCACCTTTAGCAGCAATAACTGCAATCAAGCGTTTGCGATAACTTGCAATGAGTCTTTTACAGCGCTCTGGAGGAATTTTGGCCCACTCATCTTTGCAGAATTGTTGTAATTCAGCTTTATTTGAGGGTTTTCTAGCATGAACCGCCTTTTTAAGGTCATGCCATAGCATCTCAATTGGATTCAGGTCAGGACTTTGACTAGGCCACTCCAAAGTCTTCATTTTGTTTTTCTTCAGCCATTCAGAGGTGGATTTCCTGGTGTGTTTTGGGTCATTGTCCTGTTGCAGCACCCAAGATCGCTTCAGCTTGAGTTGATGAACAGATGGCCGGACATTCTCCTTCAGGATTTTTTGGTAGACAGTAGAATTCATGGTTCCATCTATCACGGCAAGCCTTCCAGGTCCTGAAGCAGCAAAACAACCCCAGACCATCACACTACCACCACCATATTTTACTGTTGGTATGATGTTCTTTTTCTGAAATGCTGTGTTCCTTTTACGCCAGATGTAGCGGACATTTGCCTTCCAAAAGTTCAACTTTTGTCTCATCAGTCCACAAGGTATTTTCCCAAAAGTCTTGGCAATCATTGAGATGTTTCTTAGCAAAATTGAGACGAGCCCTAATGTTCTTTTGCTTAACAGTGGTTTGCGTCTTGGAAATCTGCCATGCAGGCTGTTTTGCCCAGTCTCTTTCTTATGGTGGAGTCGTGAACACTGACCTTAATTGAGGCAAGTGATGCCTGCAGTTCTTTAGACGTTGTCCTGGGGTCTTTTGTGACCTCTCGGATGAGTCGTCTCTGCGCCCTTGGGGTAATTTTGGTCAGCCGGCCACTCCTGGGAAGGTTCACCACTGTTCCATGTTTTTGCCATTTGTAGATAATGGCTCTCACTGTGGTTCGCTGGAGTCCCAAAGCTTTAGAAATGGCTTTATAACCTTTACCAGACTGATAGATCTCAATTATTTCTGTTCTCATTTGTTCCTGAATTTCTTTGGATCTTGGCATGATGTCTAGCTTTTGAGGTGCTTTTGGTCTACTTCTCTGTGTCAGGCAGCTCCTATTTAAGTGATTTCTTGATTGAAACAGGTGTGGCAGAAATCAGGCCTGGGGGTGGCTACGGAAATTGAAATCAGGTGTGATACACCACAGTTAGGTTATTTTTTAACAAGGGAGCAATTACTTTTTCACATAGGGCCATGTAGGTTTGGATTTTTTTTTCTCCCTAAATAATAAAAACCATCATTTAAAAACTGCATTTTGTGTTTACTTGTGTTATATTTGACTAATGGTTAAATGTGTTTGATGATCAGAAACATTTTGTGTGACAAACATGCAAAAGAATAAGAAATCAGGAAGGGGGAAAATAGTTTTTCACACCACTGTATATGAAGGGATGCTGTATAACTTTATTTTATTTTAGTTTTTGTATTGCATTGTTGATGAGGAATTACATCCTGAGGCAGAAGAGGTGGCATATACATAACATTTTCCTTTCCTAAATCCACCTCTAGCTTACATTAACAATTACGTTCTGACAGAGAAGGAAGCAATGATCATTTCCTAAACTACATAAACCATATTTTTCCAAATATAACTGTAAATCTGAAAATAACAATCGGTACACAGTCTAATCAATCCAATTAAGATAAAAGCACTTCTGAGCTTTAATAAGCCTAATACAGTTTGTCAATTCCTCTGTTATTTCAAATACAGTATTAGATTTCAAGATGCACAAACTACTCATTTTAACTACAGTCCTAGGTAAATTATTCTATCTGTTTACAGTTGTCCCTGAAACAGCTTTAAGCATTTGTGTGAGTTATACTCTTTACAGTTTTATGTTGGATGACTTATTTTGAAGTGTTGTCAAATATATCTCTCTATTATAAAAGGAAATCCTGGGATAAGACTTTCTTGGAGATAATTTCAACTCTCGTGAGAGATAATTTCAGGTCCTGCGAGATCAGATTGTTTGCCAAGAGATTTTGACAAGTCCCGCCCTACTCTCAAACATTTAAAACCATGCCCACAGTCCAATCACTTCTCATTCGTGTGAATGCTATTGTCAGACACAGTTCCTGTGCTCTCAGATCCAAGCAGTGTCGGAAATAATACAGACTAGAAGAGAAAGTAGAATGTTGTAAAGAGGTTCAAAAACGGCGCGATACACGGGCAGAGCAGGTTAAAGATACTAAAGTACTTTAGTACTAAAGTACTAAAATTGGAAAGTCTCAAAAAACTGATAGTAAAAATCACATTAGCGCTAACAAATGGAAACTATTACTCAGTGAAATAACAGAACAGTGAAAAGAGTTCGAATATATGGACATAAGTGACCTGACAGAAATATGTACAGTAGTTATTGTTCAATTTTAAACTTGGTCGGAGACTTGTAGATCGTCTAATTTGTGTTGTCATTGGAATATGACAACACAAATGCGAGCGGCAGAGATGTGAAGTGGTTGGCGCATAGCACAAGCTAGGTTTTGATGAGCGAAGTGAAATTTTAGAGCACTTCATGCTTCCTGCTGCTGACGAACTTTATGGAGATGCAGATTTCATTTTCCAGCTGGACCTGGCACCTGCACAAAGTGCCAAAACTACCAGTACCTGGTTTAAGGACCATGGTATCCCTGTTCTTGATTGGCCAGCAAACTCGCCTAACCTTAACCCCATAGAAAATCTATGGGGTATTGTGAAGTGGAAGATGCAATACGCCAGACCCAACAATTCAGTTGGAGAGTTAAAGGCCACTATCAGAGCAACATGGGCTCTCATAACACTTGAGCAGTGCCACAGACTGAACGACTCCATGCCACGCCGCATTGCTGCAGTAGTCCAGGCCAAAGGAGCTCCAAGTAAATATTGAGTGCTGTACATGCTCATACTTTTCATGTTCATACCTTTCAGTTGGCCAACATTTCTAAAAATCCTTTTTTTGCATTGGTCTTAATTGATATTCTAATTTTCCGAGATACTAAATTTGGGACTTTCATTGGTTGTCAGTTATAATCATCAAAATGAAAAGAAATAAACATTTGAAATACAGTAATCCCTCCTCGATCGCGGGGGTTGCGTTCCAGACCCCCCCGCGATAGGTGAAAATCCCCAAAGTAGAAACCATATGTTTGTATGGTTATTTTTACATATTTTAAGCCCTTATAAACTCTCCCACCCTGTTAACATTATTAGAGCCCTCTAGACATGAAATAACACCCTTTAGTCAAACGTTTAAACTGTGCTCCATTACAAGACAGAGATGACAGTTCTTTCTCACAATTAAAAGAAAGCAAACATATCTTATCTTCAAAGGAGCGCCGTCATAAAGGAGCGCCGTCAGGAGCAGAGAATGTCAGAGAGAGCGCTCGCTAAGAAAAGCAAACAATCAAAAATTCAATACGTGCTTTTAAGTATACAGAAGCACCGCGATAAAGTGGCATTTTGTAGAGGAGCATCCGTGTCCTCTGTGCAAACAGCCCCTCTGCTCACACCCCCTCCGTCAGGCAGAGAGTGAGAAAGATAGAGAGAAGCAAACAAGCACCGCGGAAGCATATCTTATAGCATTGAGGAATTTTAGTTAATATGTAATACATGCTCTGATTGGGTAGCTTCTAAGCCAACCGCCAATAGCATCCCTTGTATGAAATCAACTGGGCAATCAAACTGAGGAAGCATGTAACCTAAATTAAAAGACCCATTGCCTGCAGAAAGCGGCGAACCAACGAAAAATCTGTGATATATATTTAGATGTGCTTACATTTAAAATCCGTGATAGAGTGAAGCCGCGAAAGTCGAAGCGCGATATAGCGAGGGATTACTGTACATTAGTCTGTGTGTAATGAATTAATCTAATATACAAGTTTCACTTTTTGAGTGGAATTACTGAAATAAATCAACTTTGTCATGATATTCTAATTTTTTTTTTTTTTTTTTTATTAATTTTATTACAATCAATACATAGCAATCAAGTTTTTACAAAAAAAATTATGTTAAGAACAGATCGATCCCCACCCTGAGAGAGAGAGCAAGCCAAACGGTGTAAAATTTAAGGCTTGTAAAAATACCTAAATTAATAAATTCTCTGTGCTTTATAAACTTATTTTAAAATATTACTGATTAGATCCTGCCATGTTTTGAAAAAAGTCTGTACAGATTTTTATCCAATGATAATAATATTTCTGGGGTGTTTGATTTAGTTGGTGAGTATATTACATTAAACAGGCGTCGAAGATTTGAAGATAAGTGTCGGCCCCTAATAAATCCAGTTTGGTCTTGTGATATTACCGAGGGGAGCACTTTCTCCATCCTTCTAGCTATGATTTTAGAGAGTATTTTAACGTCGTTATTCAGAAGTGAAATTGGTCTGTATGATGCACATTGTAATAAGTCCTTATTTTGTTTTGGAAAGACAGTGATTAATGTTGGCGAAAGGTTTGTGGAAGAAATTGGTTATCTCTGGCTTCTGTAAATGTTGCTAATAGGAGGGGAGCTAGCTGAGCGGAGAATTTCTTGTAAAACTCTGCAGGGTAGCCTTCAGGGCCTGCTGCTTTTCCACCTTGGAGTGACTTTATAGCATCCAGTAATTCTGATAATGCCAGAGGTTTATCGAGTTCCTCCACACTAAAAGCATCAATTTGTGGTATCTGTAATGTATCCAGAAATGCATTAGATTGTATATTGTCTTCTTTAAACTCAGTAGTATATAGGGATTTATAGTAGTCTCTAAGGTGTACATTATATTTTTGTGTTCGATGATTTTATCTCCGTTCGTGTTAGTGATTACCGAGATTGCGTTGCGTACATCTTGCTTGTGAATTTGTTGCGCTAAAAGCTTATTAGCTTTCTCTCCATGTTCATAATAATGATGTCTGGATTTGTTATTCTAATTTTATGACCGGCACCTGTATGTACTGTATTATTTTCTAGTGTTAGAAAGTTGTAATTATATTTTCTGTCCCAAGTCAATAACCAAAACTCTTCTGTGAGAATGTCAGAGTCAAAAAGAGAACTAAAATTCATTGTCAGAATGAAATACAGTGGGTACGGAAAGTATTCAGACCCCCTTCAATTTTCCACTCTTTTTTATATTGCAGCCATTTGCTAAAATCATTTAAATTAATGTTTTCCCTCATTAATATACACACAGCACCCCATATTGACAGACAAAAAAAAAGAATTTTTGAAATTGTTGCAGATTTATTAAAAAAGAAAAACTGAAATATCATATGGTCCTAAGTATTCAGACCCTTTGCTCAGTATTTAGTAGAAGCACCCTTTTGAGCTAATACAGCCATGAGTCTTCTTGGGAAAGATGCAACAAGTTTTTCACACCTGGATTTGGGGATCCTCTGCCATTCCTCCTTGCAGATCCTCTCCAGTTCTGTCAGGTTGGATGGTAAACGCGGACAGCCTTTTTAGGTCTCTCCAGAGATGCTCAATTGGGTTTAAGTCAGGGCTCTGGCTGGGCCATTCAAAAAAAGTCACAGAGTTGTTGTGAAGCCACTCCTTCGTTATTTTAGCTGTGTGCTTAGGGTCATTGTCTTGTTGGAAGGTAAACCTTCGGCCCAGTCTGAGGTCCTTAGCACTCTGGAGAAGGTTTTTGTCCAGGATATCCCTGTACTTGGCCGCATTCATCTTTCCCTCGATTGCAACCAGTCGTCCTGAATCTTATTTCTCACCATCTCAGAGTCTTTCAGGTGTCTTTTAGCAAACTCCAAGATAGAACTTTTTGGCCTTAATTCTAAGCAGAGAATGGCAGAGGATCCCCAAATCCAGGTGTGAAAAAACTTGTTGCATCTTTCCCAAGAAGACTCTTGGCTGTATTAACTCAAAAGGGTGCTTCTACTAAATACTGAGCAAAGGGTCTGAATACTTAGGACCATGTGATATTTCAGTTTTTCTTTTTTAATAAATCTGCAACGATTTCAAAAATTCTTTTTTTTTGTTCTGTCAATATGGGGTGCTGTGTGTACATTAATGAGGGAAAAAATTAATTTAATTGATTTTAGCAAATGGCTGCAATATAACAAAGAGTGAAAAATTGAAGGGGGTCTGAATACTTTCCGTACCCACTGTATTTGTCCAAAGCCCTAACTCTATACATTTATTTAAAGCATGTTGATTTCTGGCAGAAATCCAGTGTACATTTCTCCAGACAAAAATACCATTCATTCACATAATACTGTACTGTATATTGCAATCCATCTAATGAGAATTCAGAATGTTCCGAACCACCTATTCTGCACCAGTTAAACAGAGTTAGGTATAGCATAGATAACCAAACTTCTTCTTTCATTTTGATTGTGGTATATGTGTGTGCCTGGTTATGTTAATAGTATATAAAATTAGCCACTAATGTCTTGCTGTCTATACTGGTCTGTGCATAATAATAACAGTTCTCAGCAGTTTTTTTTTTTTTCATCAATGTTTCCGTATGATCTCCCTATGAGCACTTTTAAACTGGTCCATCTGTCTTCTCTATTAATGCATCCTAAACCCTTTTTTTTCTTATTTTATGTCCAGTTACGTCTTTTATTTAATTGTAGCTAAAGAACCTCTTAGTTTTAATGAATGAATTTCCTATTTTATTAATCACCTTATATGTAGTGGGAATTTATATGTTTGTTGGTCAATGCTAGCAATACAAATGTAATGCCTATCAAAGCCATTAATCACTACAGCAGGAGACCAACGATATGCAAATGAGCATAAGGATGCAAAGAAAACATCCTGCAATATTTAGAGAAATGTAAGGCAGTTAGCAAAACATAATCAACTTTCTCAAATCTTCTGTTACAGGTTAGATTATAAAATTGTATTTCTACAACAAGGCTAAACGTCGGGGTCAGCACCTACCAGGAGGGTAGTTTTGACATTATAAAATTCTTGAAAAAGGTAAACTGTAATTGTATTTTAGGTCTTTTACCTGTTTTATTATAATATGTAGAAAGAAACAGGAACAGATGACCAGAAGAACCATGACCGTAAGGAAATGGGACTTTTCACCAGCACGGTTTATTGGAGAGGAAATTTGTGGTGGTGACTTTCGCTCCTGTTTTCCATAAAAAGCTTTCTTATAGAGACAAAATTGTATTCAAAAGTTTTATATAAATAATTTAGTAAACTTTCTGTTACATATCATAGTTATTAAAAGTTTTTGCTTTAGTTTAATGAGTTCTCTGTGTCTTTTTATAAGTAGTTTCCTCTTTGCTCTCTCAAATGAGTCATAAGCACAGAAACATTAAACATCAATATTGTCTGTTTTCAAAAAGATAATGTATCATTCATTTTGTGCATTTTTTTTTTCTAAAATAAACTGCTGTCAGGATCTCTCACTAACATAGAGGACACCTTACTTGCATGCTTTGTTATTTTTTGCATGAATTAATTGCACTTTTACCCCCAAGCCATTTCTCTTATCTGTCCACCTTTCTACTGCAATCTACGGGCCTTTGGCTCAGATTGCTTTCCTTCAAAGATCTCAGTAGAGTATATTAGAATGTGCTTTTCTTTAAATCCAACTCATGGGACACATAGCTAGTGTTGGCATTGCATATGCAAGGAAAGTTCAGTTAAATGAGTTCAACAGTGCTATAAGCCTAGCTTCTTACTAAACCTGTATGCAATCAATCCTATACCCTGCACCCATGATTATAATTGTATTGGCATGGTTTTAATAACTCTGGACTGTTTATTGGCTGACTTTCATGAAATCAGTGTTCACATGCCTTGGATACAGTGCTCTAATAACACTATTGATTATTTTCGTTCAAAAACTCTGTAGTTTATTTCTATATTGTGGTTTCACGCTGTATGCTTTGAAATTCCTGGGTTGACAAGCTCCAATAACAGCACTTATGCACAAAGTCTGGACAACAGCTAACAACTGTTTTAAATTCAGTACTGATGGATTGCTAAATAACTTTTTATTCATAACTATATTATTTATATGTTTTTAAATTTACTGTATTATATTGAAGGAACTGTATGGATTATGTCTTTTATGAGTATTATATACATTACAAGTACTAATAGCTGGTATGTATTATGTATCACGTTAGCAAAATATATATTAATAATATATAATTAATATTATGCTTGCTTTACTGGGTGCAAATGTTTGTCTATGTGACATATATCAATAAATCCACTCAAATATTTAAAACCATGACTTGACCCTGATGTTTGTAGTACATGGTTGAAATATTATTTGTTTTATAAGGGTAGGCTTTGTATAACGTCTTTATTTATTTTTCTGCCCTAGATTTTCCAAGTAATAGGTTAAAATAGCTTTCAGTTTATGATCTGGAATTAGTTTTAATATTTCTTTAGAAGTTTCCAATCCTGGGTTTCTAAACATGGTTTCTTCTTTTGTTCTTTCTGAAAACATTTTCCAAAACAGGATTCACATGAGGAAATGAGTAAAGCTGTGGCAAATGTTGTATGTCATTTACATATAAAGCACATGTGCTCTGCCCTTTGAATTATGTTTCTACTTTTTGTTATTTTATTTAAAAATACCCTGTTTATTGTAAAGAATTTCTTGCTTTTCCATTTAAGTGGGGGGAAAAAAACAGCATGAATTTCTTGGTAGATTTGGAAATAAATTTAAAAAATTGATTAAAATAATTGATCAATTCATATTTTTAAATCCACCTATACCAACCTGTACTGGATAACCGTTTATTCTTATTTTCTGCACTTGCTTATTCCAACCCATGACCACTGGGGAATACAGCCATTCCCTGTGTCACTTGGTGCAAGTCTAGAACAATTTATTAGCAGGATGTCGGTCCTTTACAGGCTACACAGTTGCGCGCACACACACACACACAGGCGCACCCATCCTGAAGCAGGGCTGTGTAGAGTCACCAGTTAATGCAAGTGTGTTTAGGATATGAAAAGGAACTAGAAAATTTGAACCCAGAGCTCTGTAAAGCAGCAGTAACCACTGTGCTCCCAAAAAACGGAAAAACTGACCTGCAGAATTATTACGTAACTATAGGAGCTGTTTTTAATATGGACCTCTACAAATATTAGCTGCAAGAAACTCAAAAAAGGGGTCAAATCTTTGTTTATAATATTATATGATTATAATATTGTTTAGTGGTGTAAAGCTTCATATTAAGCTACTGCACAGGATTAATATCAATTGTAATTTTAAAGCATTTTACTGTTAGTGAATATTTTGGTGTAGTAGAAATATATGCAGTTACAGCAAACTAGGGCAAAGAGTTGCTGCCCACAGATTTACAAATCTAAATCAAAAACTAAGCCATAACTATACATTAAGCATTTTAATATATCTCTAAACTGAAAGTAGTGTAAAATACAGAATTTGTGGAATGCAGAAGCTGTTCTTTATTCAAATTATTAGTCTTTGTTCCTGAGAAATTAACTTTAAGCTAAAAATTAAAATTTCAGCCAAGCTACTTTACAAAAAGTCTGTGTCTCCTTAACTAGTTGTGTGCCATGCTCAGTATGATAAATACTATCAAAGCAAGGAGCTTACGATATATTATAATGGGAGCAATTGCAAATAAATAGCTTTCAGTCTTTAATTTTGTCTGATGTTTGTACATGGCAGCAGGAGAATTCTTCAGAAGTCAGTAGCAACTTTCTAATTTTATTTATTAAACATCAGCTGTTTAAATTGTCTTCTGATTCACACATTAGAAGCCTTGATTATTAATATAATATATATATATTATATATATATTAATATAACATAATGTGGTTGTACAAAAAACTGAGGAGGAAATCCTAATAGGTGTTTGTAAAGTAAAATGGGTAATAAATATATTTTATTTACAATTAACTTTAGCTTACATGTAAAGAGATTTTGCTTCATGCAATCAATACTAAACAAAATTTATTATAAAAAGCTATGTTTTAAGTGATTCATCATTCAAAAAAAATACGTAAGAATCTGCACATTTCATATACAATGTTTGTGGATCTAATAACAAAGGTGTTTAAAGAACCTAATTGTAACAAAATTGTATAACACTCTTTAGGTTACACTCAGTCAGGAACTTTTTACTGCATTTTTGTGTTCATGTTTTGTTTTTTATACTACTGTGGGTTAGTTGCGCTGCTGAAGGAATACTATCAGTACTGTGTGCCTATGCATTACATTTACAGCAAACTGTTCCTTCAGTTCTTTATATGCAAGGGTATGGATAGATACTGCTAGTGGTAAATGCCACCTCCTAATATGTTTTATTGGATTGCCAAAATTTATAATTGAAATGACACCTTGAGGTTTCCCTTATTTCCTTTTTTGTATAGTAATACATTTTAAATGTTCAATAATTAATAAATACGATTTTTTTGCAAACAGTGTTCTAAGCAGAAACTGCAATTATTTAGTAAAGTACAGTAATGGTTTGCACCTACATTATTGTGCTGTAGTTAGCCACAGAATTCACTTAGGTATATTTTAGTAGTACAAATAATAGTACAGTATGCTGTTTAGACATAAATATGGTCTGTGCTTGACATGAAAATCGTCAAGACAAAACTACATGCAAAGAGAAACTTCCTCATAATGTGTTCTGTTGAGGTTGCCCACAGTAACACAATAGAGAGAAAAAAAAACAACTCATTTTTCACTTTCACGGTCTGTATTGAAAATATGAAGGATGAATTTTTTTTTTTATTAATTAAAGCAGAAGTTTTCTGAAGTGAGAATACTGTTTTGGATAATTGGGAACAAGTATGGGAAAAGAGAGACTACCGATTTTAGTGGTTTTTTGTGTTGAGTGCAGTGTTCCGTGTGGTATGATTGTTACCACAAAAATTAATATAAACATTAATTTTGATATAAAAAAAAATGGTGCCATTATTATAATAATACCAACCAGAGGTAAAACTTGGTATGGAATATAAAGGAATATGCACTCTTGCTTTCCTGGTGGTAGGCAAGTTTTCAGGTGTTTCATTGTTGACTTACCATTTTTATCATTGATTTAACAAAAAGAAAGTTTTTTAACTATATTACCCTGCACCTTTCTTAATGCTAGTGATTCCATTGCCTTGGCAGCTTCAAAGCATTATTAAGTGTTCAGCACTTTTTCAGTCAGTTTTCCAAAGTGGCCTGAGAAACTTACAAAATGATTTTATATTTTCATGACTATTGTAAAATTAAGTACTAGGCCAAATACCTGACATTGCCCAGGTATATTTGTAGAATGGGTTAAGAAAAGGAAGCAAAGGTTTATGTGTTTTTTTTTAATGATTTTTAAATGTTATTGCTAGCTGTCCCATCTGTTATCCACACTGCCACCTTGTCTCTACTCTCATGAGTCTAAAATATTAATAGGTTCAGTTGGATTCCAGAATAATTGTCACTCCTTGCTGAGTTGTAATCATAAATGATGTCATGTCTGACTCATCCTCTTAATTTAAGGTGGAGAATTTGTAGTGCTTAAATTATGAAGAAAAGCTTGCAATGTAGGAGTTAAATAACCCTTTGATACTCCTTTGTGTTGCACTGCACTTTCATTCTCCATCAAGTCTCCCTCAGCCCCCCACCACGTAACAGTGTACGATATTCCTCTCTATATTATAGAAGCAGCATGCAGCCGTGCCCATGCAAGTAATGTTAAATTAAGTTCTTGTCATTTTGTCTTCTAGTCTGGTTTCAGCCTGTTCAGATGTTTCACTTGCTCTGAGATTGCAGGTGGCACTGGTGTGTAAACTGTAGCACACAGGATAAAAAAGACAATGGGACTCACCAACCCCTAAGCCCAAACCCCCCAAATCCAGTTGAAAATTTTGGGTTTCAAAGTAGTCTTATCTGTATGGTCCTAGAGAGAAATTGTCGAAAATTTGGTATCGATCAGTCAAAAATTTTAGGATTTTATAGAGGACATACAGATTATTTTATATATATGTGTGTGTGTTATATATACAATTAGAAAGAAGGAGAGCAATATACTAAGTAATTGAGTGCTTTCTATTGAAAGCACATCAGGTTTTAATGTTTGTAGTTTATCTTAACCCTTTTTAAGTCAATAGTTATTAACAGTTATGGACTGGACTGATGTGCAGTTTTTTATGGTCGCTATAAATGGATGAATGAATGAATGAATAGCTAAATACCTTGATAATTTTGCTGCAAAATTCTACATGGCTGTTTGCTATGCTTCAAAGTTTAAAAGTTTTCTTTTCTATCTCAGGAAAACTACCTGTGTCGGATACAAGGCCTCTTCAAATGAAATAAGAAAATAATTTTTTACTCTCATTACCAGTGAAAAGAAGCAGCAGTTATTTATGCTGAAAAGTTATTTAATATGCATGAAGTTAGAGCAGCAAAACAAATATGGAAAGCATGGTTACCAAGGAATGAGGTTTGTTTTTCAACTGCCAGTTATGACCGATAGCCAAGTAAAACAGACAATAAAATGTTAATTTTGCTAAAGTATAAATGCAATGATTTTCTTATTAGGTAATATTTTTAGATTAGAATGATTTTTTTATAGTTGGGTGTGTTCACTTTAAGTAGTGATTGGTCTTTTGCTAGAAAGTTACTTTTGAGAATGTGTTTTCACATATCATTTTAACCTTTCATATGTGTTACTACAGTTAATAAAGGAACTGAACATTATCAGTAATCTAGGGATTTGGTATGAAAGTGTGACATCTAGCACAGCTGAAACTAGCATGTGTAAAATGATTTTTGGACACCTGCATAACAGAATACAACATTATTGTAAAATACTTACAGTGGAAACTTAAATTCTGATATTGTTTTATTTAATAATCTTTTGGTCGGTAGAAATCATTTCAGCAAAACAAACTGTGTAATTTTATAATTTCTCATTTACATTTGTGAAAACATTCTTAAAAATCTTGAATGTAAATAGCTATATCAAATATGAAAACATAAAGCAGGAGATAAAATACTTCTGATTTAACTTTTTTAGACAAAATAAGATGTGATCATTAATATACATTTCTTGTAGATCTTTTGTATTTAAAGTATTAAATGTGAATGTGCTATATATGGGTCAATTGCACATTTTCCTTTTGTTCTCATTCATGTTGGACCTTAAAAATTCTCCCTTGTTGACTCGACATGCTTGGTTTCTTTTGTGTTCATGTATTTGCAGATATGTGTGCATGCACATTGTCTCTGACAAGTGTCATCAATCTAGTGTTCTTTCTGTTCATTGTACCATATACTGGTGCAGTGTGATTCTGTTCAGTATGAAGAAGTTAAGCACAGCATCTTAGCATTATTTGAACCTGGGACACAGCCCTGTGTTTTTTAGTGACTATATAAATTCAGTCAACAGATACACATATACGTTTATTTTAGATGAAATTACATTCAGTTGAGAGGAAAGGTGTTTTCATAATTTGTCACGGAAAAGTTTTTAGACTTCTTTTGTTTTCTTGTTACTTCCATAACCTTTTTTTTTTGTATTTTTTGTATTCTTTAGCATATCAAATGGGAAACATGGGGTACAAGTTTGAGACATGTTCTGCTGGAGTATGTTATGAACATAGATTAAACTGTACAGAAAGGGACTGTCAAAATAGTTAGGCGGTGTTTGTTTTGATTTTTTTAAGTAAATATTATGTTTTTCAGGTGTAAGAAACTACTTAAAAGAAGCTCTTGTGAATATTATTGCCGTACATGCTGAGGTAAGATAAAGAATAAAATTGCAATTCTTGATATATTTAAAGAATATTCCATTTTGAATAGTTTTGCTATTTGTTTTGTTTCTTTGTAACATTGTAGCAATCTGTTGAAATGCTAATAAAAGTGTTGCTCTTAATGCCACTACAACTGTTCAGAAGATTTATTACTTTTTTAATAGAATATACAGTATACACCATTCAGTTATCAACAAATACTGTAATGAAAACCCATTCAGTCCTAGATAATTTGTTCAAAAATTGTTTTCCTGCAGGACAACAGTAAAAGTCGCACATGCACATAGGATGCACAGTTTGTAAAGCAAACACTCTTTCTATTATTAATCTTTAATAAGATTATGTAAACCATAAGGCATATTTACAGTTACCTGTTAAGAATGTGTTCCATATTCTGACAATATATTTCATTCAGTATTATTTTTTTTTTCATTTAGGTATTTGCAGTCTCTAAGGAATTGGTTCTAAGAGTGATATCCCGAATTGTGGAAGCTGTTGCAGAAGAAATGAGTCGGTTAATGCAGTGTGTTTCTTCTTTCAGTAAGAATGGCGCTTTGCAGGTATGCTGGATTGAGATGATTGAACTGATTATAATGGGACCAAGCGAAAATAGTAATTTCATACAAGATGTTCTTTAAGAATTTCACCTTAAAAAGTAGATTTGTGTAAAAAAAAAAATCTTCACAAGTGAAAAACCTTTAATATGAAAAAATAAAATACACAATTTCATCAAGGTGCAGTATTTTAAAAATGTATATAAAAAATTAGACTCATGCGTTATTTAATCTCTCTGCAGAATAATAAATGCTTCAGTTCTGAGTAATTTCATCATTTAACATGAAATAAATTTTGGTTTTTTAGTGGCTTGTGGGGCAGAAAATGTTCATGTTTTTACTTTTTTCTGCAGAATTTACGAGCTGACCTTTGTGCGCCATATTAAACTACACTTTGCCCCTATGAAAACCGGTAGACATTTTTTTGCAAGAGTTAACCGATAAGCATTCAGTAATTCGACTTACAATCTTTTTTATCAATCATATTTATCTCATTTAAAATTTCCAAAATGTACCTAAGCCATGATTTGACCTATGAATGTTGCAATCTAGCTCCAGCATCACTGCACCACATGTTTTGGGGTACCAAATAAACATAATTCTGGACAAAAAGCTTTGAATGCCTATCAGACAGCCTTGGTGTCACAATCACTCCTAACCCATTAGTAGCAGTGTTTGGTGTACTCCCAGATGTGCTTAAGTAGAGAAGGACAAACGGATTGTAATTATCTTTATCACACTTATGTTGTGCAACTGGAAGAATCCCAGCCCACCTGTTATAGGTCAATGGGTATTTGATGTTCTAAACTATTTGAAATTAGAAAAAAATCTAATTCTCACTTTGAGGATCTGTTCAAACCTTTTTTTAAAATATGGCAAGATCTAATTAAAAAAATTTAATAATAAGCACTTCATTTGGGGAAAAGGACATTCTCCCTTCTTTGTTGCCTTTAAAGATGTTGGCTCTAATCTCTTTTTCTCAAGTGGGTGTTGAATTCTGGTTTGTTTAATTTGTTTGTATGTAATGTAATATTTATTGTTGTATAAGTCAGTATTCATAATATAGATATTTTTTTCTAAAAGTAAAATCAATTTAAAACATTTAAAAAATAATTTAATAAAAGAGTTAACCAATGATAATGGTATCAAGCTCTAAATTTAAACATATGCTGCCTATCTCCATTGTGTAAGGTTGCTTGCACACATGTCTGTTTCATTTGGCTTCATATTTTAGTTATTGAATTATAAGAGACACAGCAAAAAAAAACTACTCACTGCAGATTTGCTCTTTACTATCTTAGGCAGATTTCCATCACAAGCACGTAGATAATCAATATGTGTTTGTTGTGCTGTTTTCTGTCTACACATATTAACACCCACGATTAAGGTACTGTCATAGCATATAATAATTAAAGAGTTTTGACCTTTTTAAATACATTAGCAGTACTTTTTCAAGAGGTGTGAAACTGATGCTCAAAAATCGGTAAGAATGGTTAGAGCAAGAGTGAAGAGCTGCAAGCAAACAAGATGTTTGGGACATGCCATTAAGGTGGATGGAGAAAATGGGAACAGGCACTAGACCAAAAATTATTTTGCTCTGAGTTGTCACCAGCTCAACCTTTCTACATAATAATAATAATAGTAAATTCTGAAATATATAAGAATAACTTGGAAAATAATGTTTAGCACTCTTGATAGTAACGTTACTACAAGATTTAGAATTCTAATGTTTTTATGTGTATTCACATAAGGTGCAACATTATATCTGCTGACCTGTTTATCTGTCAGCCTGTCTTCATGAAATAACTGATGAGATTTATTAGAAAATTTCCATTTTCATTGCACTATCTTGAAATTTTAAAAACTGGAAATTTATGAAACTGTCTTAAAAGAAATTATTGATTGACACTTTCAAAATTAAATTGATAGAGGTTATTTCAACTTGTATACTCTGCACTTTTATTCATCAGATCAACAGCTTCACAGTACAAGTTTTTGAACTCCCAGCCAAGGACTCATTGTCATGTTACCTGGTGGTGTGTGATGCTGGCGAACTTTATCATGTTTTTCATTGGAAATTTTTTTTTAAATATTTTTTAATTTCATTTTCTTTTTGTTTAATTTATATGTAAGGATTTTTTATTTATATTTAAAAAATATGTACTGCAGTTAGATATAGGCCTCCCACAACCAGAAAATAACAATACATTAATTGATGAAAGGTTTATACTGAACAGGGTGAGCCAAAAAGAAGTACCACATTTATTCTACAAAAATGCTACAAAACCAAATAAATTTAATTACGACACAGTACAAGGGTATTCAAAATGGATTTTTTTTCACTGTGTTTTAAAAATGCATTTTTTAAGGTGGTGGCCATTATTAGCAATATACTCTTCAGGATTTGTGAATGCTCGCATGACTCGTTCATCCATTTCAAGGGGAATACTGGTGATCTCATTGCGAATAGCCTACTTGAAGGCTTCAAGGTTTTGAGGTTGGTGTGTTTATACCTTTGACTTGAGATATCCCCACAAGAAGAAATCGCATAGAGTGAGATCAGGCAAACATGAAGGCCACCCTACATTGCCGCGTAGGGAGATCAGCTTCTCCGGAAACCTCTCCCACAAAACTTGCATGGATCTTCGCACCGTATGAGCCATCCAGTTGAAACTAGGCATCCACCACATCCATTTCTTCCAGTTGGGGCCACAAAAATTCTCTAGCATTTCAATGTATCATTCTGAAGTGACAGTAACAGTCTCCCCAAACCCCCAAAAAAGTAAGGGTCCACAATGCCAAATTCTGTAACACGCTCACTGTACAGGGGTCTCTGAGGAAGTTCATGAGGGTTCGTTTCAGCCCAATTGTGAAAGTTTTGCTTATTTACGCAACACATCAAATGGAACTGTGCCTCGTCACTGCACATGGCAATGGCATCTTGATGAACAGTTTGCAGAATGTTCACACACAACTCTCTACGGTTCTCCCAGTCTCTCTCAGTGAGTTCCTGCATTACCATTATTTTGTATGGATGGAAATTAAAGTCCTCCTGCAAAATCCTCCTCAAAGACATGTTGGAAATGCCTAAGGCACAAGCATGTTTGCATGCTGAACGCCTAAGAGACTGAAAAATTGATGCCCTTATAGCTTGTATGTTCTTAGGCATTCGTACAGTCTGAGGGCAGCCCGGAGATTTTCTGTTCAATGTCGTTCCCATCTGTCTAAATTTAGCCACCCACTGAAGAATTGTTTTCCAATTTGGGACGTCACTGTTAGGAAGAATGCTGAAGGGCTTTCAGAAGGCACGTTGCGTAGTGATGATGGATTTGTTGTTTTTGAAGAATGCTTAGACAGCGAAACCTTGGTGCTCACCAGACTAAGACATGTTGCCGACTGAAAACTATCGTCTATCAAAGGACGCCCCAATACACCCCCAAAAACCACTAGGCTACCTCTACCTCACACAATGACCAAACAACAAAGCCTAATATTTCAAGCAATAACTAAACATAAATGCCCCTGTCTACCCCATGCGATTGCTGGTCTAGTTACTACAGACTTCTTTGACCTGATCATCTCCTAAACAAACCACATTCCTTCTCAAAACTCTGAATTTCCTTCTACCTATCAGCTGAGTCCTTGTCTAACAGTTACTTACTAACACAAAGTTCAAAGAAAATCTTGCCTTTAGGGCCCCCAATTATTTCTTGCTAATCTGGGGCAACCACTTACAAATTATTCACTGACAATTTAAAGTCCTGGTGCTGTATAGGTATGATTCCCTCACCGTGGAACTTCTGCATGCTCCCCAAACATAGAGCTGTACTGGATAGAACCATACTTGCTTGTACCTTTGCAAGGCCACATCATACTGACTTCTAATGGCTTGGGAAACAGTAACAAAATTAGAAAGCCTATTTTTATGCAAAACTTGCAATGTTTATTGTTCGTAAGCATTGTCTTAGATGAACTTCTGATTGCAGGTTATATTAAAGGCTTTTCAATAAATATGGAGTTCACAGGTCTGAATTCTTAGGTTGGAACATTTTTCAGTGTTTGTATTTAATTTCATTGTCATATATGTACTTGTGACTTAGGTCTATTAAAAAAAAAAATTGTGTGAGTAACTGCATCAGATATTTACATTTTTTAATCAGTTCACTTTGGCAAAAATGAAATACCAGAAAGCAACAAAGTTTGGATAGAAATCTGTTGCTGGGAATCAACAATGACAAGGTTTAAATTTATAATGTGATCTTTTCTGCACCTATGAAAGTGGGAAAAAGCAATACATTAAATTATTCCCTTTTACATTACGAATTGTGAATGAAACTTGAGTTTTATATGTTATTTAAATTAAATCTGCCACTGTTGTTAATATGTTAGAGTTCTCCTTTTTTAGCGTTTGAATATGATGCTTTCAGAGATGTACTGTAGTAATCTGTAGCTTCTGTCCAGTCAACATTATTTTATTCTTAGCAGTCTTCTATTTACCTTTTTTCTCATTGTGGTTGATTACTTAGGATTTCTGATGTTAATATTTGTCTCAACATTGAGGGCAGTAACACATCTCCAGAAAGTTGGGATGGGGGCAACAAAAGCCTGGAAAAGTAAGCAGTACTAAAAAGAAACAGCTGGAGAACATGTTGCAACTTGTTAGGTTAATTGGAAACAGGTCAGTAACATGATTGGGTAGAGCAAATCTAGAGAGGCAGAGTCTCTCAGAAGTAAAGATGGGCAGAGGTTCACCAATCTGCATAAAACTGTGTCTATAAATTGTGGAACAATTTCAGAATAATTTTCCTCAACATAAAATAGCGAAGACTTTGAATATTTCATCATCTGTAATACAAAATGTGATCAAAAGAGTCTGAGAATCTAGAGAAATCTCTGTGTGCAAGGGACGAAACAAAAAATCAATATTGGATGCCTGCGATTTTATAGTCCTCAGGCAGCACTGCATTAAAAACAGGTATGATTATGTCATAGAAATCGTGACATTGTCATTGACAAATTTAGGTTGAAGCTCAATCATGCAAAGAAGAAGCCCCATGTGAACATGATCCAGAAAAGCCACTATCTTCTCTGGACCAATGCTTATTTAAATGAACTGAGGCAAAGTGGAAAACTGTTCTGTGGTCTGACAAATCGAAAGTTTTAATTCTTTAAGAAAAAAAGGACGTTGCATCCTCCGGACTAAAGAGGAGAAGCATAATCCAGCTTACCAGTGCTCACTTTAATAGTGCTCATCACTGATGGTATGGGGCTGCATTAGAGGCACCATTAAGGCTGAAAGGTATTTACAGTACAGGTTTTAGAGCAACATATGTTGCCATCCAGACAAGGTCTTTTTCCGGGAAGTCTTTGCATATTTCAGCATAACAAAGCTAAACTGCGTGCTGCATCTATTACAACAGCATGGCTTCGTAGGAAAAGAGTCTGGGTGTGGAACTGGCCTGCCTGCAGTCAAGACCTTTCACCAACTGAAAATATTTGGCACATCATGAAGCGAAAAATACCACCAAGACGACCCAGAACTGTTGGGCAGCAAGAATCCTGTATCAGACAAGAATGGGACAACATTCCTCTCCCAAAAGTCCAGCAACTTGTCTCCTCAGTTCCCAGACACTTATGGACTGTTATTAAAAGAAGAGGGGATACTACACAATGATAAAAAATGGCCCTCTCCCAACTTTTTTGAGAGGTGTTGCTGCCTGCCATTAAATTCAAAATTATCTTATTTTTTTCTTAAAATTGTACATTTTTTTTACTTTAATATTTGAAATGTTTTCTGTGTTCTGTTGTGAATAGAATATAGTTTTATGAGATTTGCAAATCATTGGATTCTGTTTTTATTTACATTTTACACGGCATCCCAACTTTTTTAGATTTGGGGTTGTTACTTTTAACTTTTAATGTTTTAATGGTCTTTTAAGTGTCCCTGAGGGGTTCTGAAGCATGTGCCAACTATGCTTGACTATTATTGTGACCAAAAATGTGCCATAAGTTGTGAAGTAGTCTGGCTAACCACTGTGCCACCGTGCCCCTAACTACAAAATATACAGACAGCACACCTGAACAAAATACAAAAAATGGTCACAAAATAGCAGTTATTGAATAAACAGTGTTGTGCATTTATAGAGAAACTGGCAGTTTCCATCGTTCAAAGTCACAGCTATAGCCATTACTGGAATGTCTTTTTTTTATTTTCGCTTAGATACTTTTCACTTTTTCTCCCATCAAGAAGATAGGAATGTCTTGTAAGTAGTAGTTAATCTTTTTTTATTGTTGTTATTTTACCAGAGCTGATTCTAATGTGTGGAGGGGGAACGGCTCCTTTAAGGCTTGTTTTGACTGATAGCTGCAATGCATGTATAAGTAGCTATGTGGTGCTAATGAGAAACTGACCTAGAGCACAGGGATCAGTATTATATATCCAGTGGTAGTACTCATAATATTCTTATTATTGTCAGTTAATGTAGTTTTGCGCATGGCTGCTGTTGCTCTGTGATGTCAAGCTGCCCTTGCAAAGCATCACGGGTCACTGGGGAAAAAAAAAATGTTCGTCTAAGCTGGTTGAACTGCGAAAATATTTGACGAACAAGATCACCAGCAAATACAGCATATTTGCTGTGAAGAAAGTTTTGACAAATTTTGTCACTTAACACTGCTAATTATGATTCTAAATGACTAAACCCCAAACCTTTTTTTTTTAATTTTTGAACATACACTATACATTATCAGCAAAACTTATTTATTACAGCAGTATACATTATATGAAATAATGGTTAGTTAACAGTTAAAAGTAATAACACATTTTTACAAAAAATATGAAATAATTCCTTAAAATTTACTTTTTCCTCCATTAATTTAAATGGCCACCTTAATGTTGAGTTGCATACCAAAAGTAACCTCAGGTTACTACTGTTCGGTCTATAAATATTTGGACAGAGACAACTTTTTTTCTAATTTTGGTTCTGTACATTACCACAATGAATTTTAAATGAAACAACTCAGATGCAGTTGAAGTGCAGACTTTCAGCTTTAATTCAGTGGGGTGAACAAAACAATTACATAAAAATGTGAGGCAACGAAAGCATTTTTTTAACACAATCCCTTCATTTCAGGGGCTCAAAAGTAATTGGACAATTGACTCAAAGGCTATTTCATGGGCAGGTGTGGGCAAGTCCGTTGTTATGTCATTATCAATTAAGCAGATAAAAGGCCTGGAGTGGATTTGAGGTGTGGTGCTTGCACGTGGAAGATTTTGCTGTGAACAGACAACATGCGGTCAAAGGAGCTCTCCATGCAGGTGAAAGAAGCCATCCTTAAACTGTAAAAACAGAAAAAACCCATCCGAGAAATTGCTACAATATTATGAGTGGCAAAATCTACACTTTGGTACATCCTGAGAAAGAAAGCAAGCACTGGTGAACTCAGCAACGCAAAAAGACCTGGACGTCCACGGAAGACAACAGTGGTGGATGATCGCATAATCATTTCCATGGTGAAGAGAAACCCCTTCACAACAGCCAACCAAGTGAACAACACTCTCCAGGGGAAGGCGTATCGATATCCAAGTCTACCATAAAGAGAAGACTGCATGAAAGTAAATACAGAGGGTGCACTGCAAGGTGCAAGCTTACTCATAAGCTTCAGGGATAGAGAGGCTAGATTGGACTTTTCTAAAGATTATCTAAAAAAGCAAGCACAGTTCGGGAAAAACATTCTTGGGACAGATGAAACCAAGATCAACCTCTACCAGAATGATGGCAAGAAAAAAGTATGGAGAAGGCGTGGAACAGCTCATTATCCAAAGCATACCACATCATCTGTAAAACACGGTGGAGGCAGTGTGATGGCTTGGGCATGCATGGCTGCCAGTGGCACTGGGACACTAGTGTTTATTGATGGTGTGACACAGGACAGAAGCAGCCGAATGAATTCTGAGGTGTTCAGAGACATACTCTCTGCTCAAATCCAGCTTAATGCAGTCAAATTGATTGGGCGGCATTTCATGATACAGATGGGCAATGACCCAAAATATACAGCCAAAGCAACCCAGGAGATCATTAAAGCAAAGAAGTGGTAAATTCTTGAATAGCCAAGTCAGTCACCTGATCTTAACCCAATTGAGCATGCAATCTCCAGGTTCCTGGAGTTGTTTAGGGTAAATAATACAGTATATTGTTATTTGGAATACATGCATTTCATGTGTGTTCCATATCTACAAAGATCTGGGTAAGTGTAGGATGAAAAGAAATGTGAGGCAAGAAATGCTGAACACATACCTAAAGCAGAAACTTCTTCCATGTTATACTAATAATGACATGAAGTGTATAATGTGTGAAGACTTTAGTCCAAATATCAAATAAACACCTGTGCTTTCGGCTTTGGTAATTCTAATGTTAAAATATGAAAGCATGGTATAATATTGTTTTCCATTTGTTTACATTTATAGGCAAGGCTGGAAATATGTGCCCTGAAAGATGCCATTGCATCGTACCTTTCTTCTGAAAGCATGTAAGTTCTTAATTCAGTGTAATAAAAACAAGTGCACAAATATAGACATGAATTTGGGTGAAAACTGCAGTCACACGTAAGTCTTTTAAAGGCTGGTTTTACTAAATGTTGATTTTCACCAATGAAATAATAGTATTCATGTGGCATTGGCTAAAGACAGTTATGACCACTAATTAGTGTCAGTGGGAATTAACCCTGCTCTGGTACCAAGTGTTCTACTGCAGGGGGGTACTTATTCACAGAAAGTGCTTAATTCAATCTATTTATCATTTAATGGCTGTCATTAATACTTGTTTAAAATGTATTACTTTTGTGTAATCATTTGGCTTTACTTTTATGATATATGGGATTTTTTTTTTAGAATGTGCAATATAATTTTGCATAAGGGTGTTTCTTTGTACCTTTAAAGAGAAGTAACAAGAAACTTTTATTTCTGTTACAGTGAAGAAAGTTTAAATTGAATTTTGTGCACAGATTGCACAAGTTGTGTAGAGTAGAATCATAATAAAAATTGGCACTCCTGTTATCTTTTAAGAAGAGAAATGCATAATTTTAAGGTTAGAAAGTTTTAAAACTGATATTTAATTAAAGGTAACACCTTACTTAATGAGTTAGTTTTTCCTAGATCACAAGCTATATTAAAAAGAAATTTTCCCATGGTTTGTGAAAATCTTTCAAGGTAAACTTTTCTAAAAATTGTACTTGATTTGCAATGCTGTAAATCAATGCATATTTTTGTTATTTAGTGTCAAGTGTCTTCTAGTGTAAGTGAACAGTTTGATGTGTAGGCATTTTTTCAAGTGTACAGTAATTTAGGTTATAGTTTATGAATATAAAACAAAATAGTTTTCATTTGCCTACCTGCATTCCATTCATGGAATTACTGTAGAGTGAAGCTAGATTCAAAGTGATATTAGCAAGCAGATTCCTTAAACTGTTTTCCATTTCCAGTTTGTTTTGTTTTACATCTTTTAGAACACCAATGCCAAAAGATGGCTTTGCATGGTGAAAATGTATGTTAGCACTCTTCCATACTCTGTTAAAGCTGTTTGTTCTGCAAAAATGCTAGCAACATGCTTTGCTTAGCAAATGTGCACTTTGAACTAAATTTAGGAAACAAAATTTGTATCTGCTACAATGACAAGATCAGAGGTTGTTTTTTCCCTGTACTCAATGTCTCTGACATTTTCCTATTCATACATTGGTCATATTACTATAAGGTTGAAAAGGATATTTGTTTTAGCCACAAAAATGAAGGAAAACTCTGCACAAACAACTGAGTGTTAGTGTAGAAAGTCAAACTACATTAAAGACCTCAAGAACATTATAAAGAAAAACAGCAAAAGTTTATTTAATGACATACTGAATGAATTCATTTCTGATAGTATCAACTCAAAAATCACAGTAGGCTTCTACCACATGACTTTTTATATTACAGTATGCTCACCGTCATCATCAATACAGGTAGTCCCCAGGTTATGGACATCCGACATATGACTTACGAACGGGACCACAGCTGCGACGCATGTGCCTCAGTAACTGCCACTCTATCATCTTCGACCTGGGGACGCTGCAAGCGGTGGCTTGAAAGGACTGATTTTGCTGCTCGCGCAGTGTAGTGTCCCTCTGGTTGGCCCCTGGTGGCAAGCGGTGACTCATGGTTCATAGTCACTAGGGCCACAGCTATCGCTCATGTGCAAGACAGAGGCTTGATGGGGCGGATCACTGCCCGCCGACTACACCAGAGCAGCTACTGCTCCTGACTAGGCGCAGGGCTGGATGGAGCGGAGGGGGGCATTTCACTGCCCGCCCATCACACACGGCTGCCCCGTTCGTTCTTGGTGGGCAGGTTGTAATGCTGCAAGCGTTCACCCAGTTGTGGCTGAATGGAGGCCATTGAGGGTGAATGGGGTGGCGGGGGGTAGCATTGTAGTGTGCCTCGGATGGCTTCCTGTTGAATGGGGGCGGTGGTGGGCGATTCACTGCCCCCACCTGTGGCCGCACCGTGTTCGTTCTCGGTAGGCGGACGCTGCAGGCAGCATACTGTAGTGGAGGTGACCGTGTGGTGGGCGATTGATGAACCCCTCCTTGCCGCCCCCATTCATTCTCAATAGCAAGCCTGCTTGTACCGTTACACACATAGCAGGAAGTTGTCTCTCGTTCAGTACACCAGACGCGTTGATGACGGGTACCTTTCTGCTGTGATAGTGTGTACAGTGCTGTGCAGAAGAGCTCACCCTTCACAAATGTCTCTGAAACACAAATCTGATGGAATTGCTCGTGATACAGTAAAGAAGAGAAAAATCATCACCATTGAAATTAAAGTAGAAATAATAAAAAGGTCAGAAAGAGGTGAAACTCCATTTATTGGCAGAGCAGTTGGTTACAGTTGGTCAACAATAGCATTTATTAAAATAATGTACCTGTTCCGACTTACATACAAATTCAACTTAAGTACAAACCTACAGTCCTTATCTCATATGTAACCCTGGGACTGCCTGTATTTATATTTTTGTTGTGAACAGCTGTATGCTAGATCACAATTTAACTCTGAGGTTAGCCTCTTCTTCTGTGTTCCAGTTAAGCCACATTAACTCCTAACATGCAACTGGGAAACGAAACTCTTTTTCCAGAACTTGGGTTTTGGTAGACCTTCTACCTCTAAATGAAAATAGTTCTTTTTTCTTTTAAAAAATGCAGCCTTTCATGGCTTGAGGTTTACAAAGCTTCATTGTAAAATTAGTGTAGCCCTATATTCAGTAACTTGGGTGAGGTGTTTCAAAAAATGTGTTATCCATTTGTGTTTGGATTAGGACCTATTTGTAAAGATTTATATAAAAAAAAAAAAAGCTTATGGTCATATTAAAAACAAGTTTGACTCATAATTCAGCATTCAGAGAGACCTTTTCAGAGCAGTTTATTTGCTGTACTAATTAGAATATTTTAAAAAACAAGCTCAAGACAATGCGATATATATAAAATGTAAATATCTAGACATATAGTACATACAGTAAATAGTTTTTTTTTTCTTTCAAATAAAGTTTTTAAAGCTCCTATAAGTGGCAATGTAAGTAAATAGTAATGTATTAATGTGCATTGCCTTAAAGAAAAGGAAAGCTTAACTTTAATCCGCAAAGGTTTCAAAGAAAATAAAATTCAGTATTGAGTTCAGTAAGACATTGTACTATTATTCTCCAATCCTAATAATAGCTAAAGGCATCTTTAAGCAGATCTGTCCTAGGGTGCCTAGATTGTCAATACCTCCAAGGTCCAAGTCTTGCATTTTGGCTAGGAAATACATTTACATGTACATTTTAATGGTATTTGACAATTTCCAGTCTGAAATGAAGTTGTGGTACTCCTGTAAATAATATTTTAAATTAATCTTTGAAGTATTTGTTTACATGTAACATTTTGATTTTAGGCATTCTGATTCTGTTTATGTTTTGCCATACCCATTTCTGATATCTTTTTTTTCCTTCCCTCACAGTCACAGCTTTAAACAGGCTCTTGAAGCTTTGCCTCAGCTACAGAGTGGAACAGACAAAAAGTATGTTAAACTGTTAAATCATGGTCATATCTCTATGTGTAAACCAAAATACAGTTTTGTAGCAGTATAATGTTTGTAAGAACTTCCTTGTTGGTAAGTTTATACATCCCATTATTTTAATAGTAATTTAAAACATGCAATACATGCATATTTCCATGCTTATTTCTTTTTAATAACATCAGAGACATGTAATTCAAGTTTAAAAGCTGTCTGAGAGCTATTTAAAAACATGCATAGTATAATTTTTGTCTTCTGAAGCAAACTTTGTCAAGTACAGATACTGCACATGTTACTGCATTATTTATTGGGCTGTATTCAAAATTAATACGCTGTTGTGTTCCCACAGGTTACTAGAAGAACTCTTGAACAAGTTTAAAAGCAGCATGCATCTGCAACTGACGTGTTTTCAAGCCCCAACTATCTACCCAGTAAAAACATAAGCTTGAAGAGACATATCTAAACATGTAATTCATGTAATTAATTTTATGTTCTTGTTTTAAACCCTATAAGTAAGAACACTGTTCAGGGTTTTTTTTTTTTTTTGATTGGTGTGCATTTACTGATCCCTTTTCATTTTTTTTTTTTTTTTACTTTTTTATTTTATTTTTTGTTCAGCTAGGTTTTAAATGTGGAAATCTACTTATCTATTCACTAAAGACACACTGATGAACTGCAGTTAATGTTCTGCAAACATGTTCTTATTACAGGCTTATACTTTGGACAAAATGATCAAATCTGTTCTTAGTACTAAACAATTATTATGTTGATACCAAAATATTCTTACAGATTACAATTCTGTTACAGAAGTTACTATTTGTACTGAATGACTGACTTTCGGTAAGGAGTGTGATATACATACACAGAAGATGTAGGGTGTAACAAATCATTTTTTCTTCATTATGTATTAAAAGTCTTTATAATGGGCTCATTTTCATGTTTGATATTTATTATGGAGAATAATGAAATGAAAAATGTTCATTCTTGTTTTAGAGTTAGGCTCAAATGTTTAAGAAATCGAACACTAGTTTACTTCAATTTGATTTTTACCTTGCACTACTAATGTTAGCTTTACTTTATTAAATACTGCAAAGAACATACTAACTACATGACTGTATTTGTATATTTAAGAATTTGCATTATCTATTTGATAAACAGTCTTGTGAATAATAATACATGTTGGTTAAAACATAACATTCACTGTTTATCCTTAGAAGCTATAATTAATGCACCATTTGTTTTTAATTTTACAATTTGGATGGTATTGAAAAGTTAATTCAGGGAAAACATTGTGTTTAATTTAAAAAAATCTAAATGTTTTTTCACTTAGAACAGTGAAATACCAGCTTTGTCATTAAGGAATTCAGCACAGACTGGACAGGAAAGGGTAACACACGCACACTGTCAATAGTTTAATCTCAGACTCAAATTCCAAAATTGAGATTGACCCACGAATATATATACCACATTTAAGGACATACAATTACTTTTTTTGTTTTATACTACCAATTGTGCAAGTGTGCATTGTACAGTATACATTGCTGATTAGGGTAGATTTCTTTCTACAAATCCCTTTTGTTTTAATCTCTTTCTTAGTCCTAATTTCTGTAGCTTTTCAGTGTCACTTGAATATCAAATAAATGGCATGAAGTATATTATTCAAAGGAGTACTCGGTTGACATAAGTATTTTTGAACTTTTCTTGTATTTTGTATGTTACCAGCATTTACTCATTGTTTTAGTTTATATGAGATTATAATGATCACATTATTACCTTTCATCCTACTCTTCAACTGATGAATAACTGCCTTATCACAGATGTTTAAAAAATTAATAATTTAATATTTTGATTTAGTTTGGATATATTCTGAATATTAAATTCTATTTGAAAGTTATATAATCATTATCTTTGTTAAAAGCTCAATGAAACATGCTGGTTTGTAAGGATTAATGTTTTGAGAGTTTGGTTTTTAATATAGTTGTTTTTTTAGTTCTACACAGTGTTTTCTCTTAAACCTTATATTGTGCATTGTGACTGACTTCTGTTTATTATATATAAACATATATATGTTATATATACATATAAGATGTGATTTAGTATCTGCCAAATAATACAAAGAGAACATGACACGTGTTTCGTCCGTATTGGGGCTCATCAGGTGTATGCCCCTTATGGGGTTTGAACCTCGGACATCAGCGCCTGAGGCATAGCATCTGAATAGATGCCATGGCAGCTGGTTCACTGATTTGGCATGATGAAGTTCAGAGTATTACATTCTTTTCAAGTCTGAATTGCAATCTGATTATTGGGCGTTTTCATGCCAGGTAACACTTGTGGTTGGTCAGCCAGTCAGCAAACATTGACATCTGAGGTTCAATTCCTGTAAGGGGATGCAAAAGTGCGTATAAGCCCCAGTAAGGGCAAAACACATGTTGTTTACTCTTTGTATTTTTTGGTAGATACTGTATCACATATCTATGAGCTTCTTCTCGCAACTGAGAAGACGTGGTGGATATTTGCCAGGTGGCTGACCAGCCACAAGTGTTACTTGGTAGGTAACCACCTAATAATCAGATTGTGATTCAGACATAAAAAGAATATTATATATAATATATATATATATATATATATATATATATACACACTTCTCAGAAATTAAGGGAACACTTAAATCATATATCAGATCTCAATAAACAAAGCACTCGAGGAAAATCTTTACTGAGTAATAATGTATTTAATTTGGCATTTAACATTTGGGCATGCTTCTGATATGGCAGTGAATGATGTCCTGGGGGATCTGTCCACAAACCTGGATAAGGGCATCAGTGACGTCCTGGACAGTCTGTGGCACTACTTGGGGGCGTCAGATGTACTGATACATAACATCCCAGAGGTTCTCAATTAGATTAATGTCTAGATAACCTGTAGCCATCTGGAGGTCATTTTTTAGGGCTCTAGCAGTGCTCTTCCTGTTTGTCCTCATATAAAGCATCAGATACCAGTCATGCTTCTGGGTTGATACCTTTCAATGGCCGTGTACAGCTCTCCTCAAGTAATGGCCCTTCTCCTGGTATCTCCTCCAAGAACTGGACTACTTGCACAACCTGAATCGGCTGCAGGTACCGCCTCATGTTACCAGTAGTGACAAGGACACTAGGAAAACACAAAACTTGAGAAGAATCAGTGAGGGAGGATAAGGAGAGAACAATTGTCTATAGCTACCACCTGTAAAACCATTCTCTTTTGGGGGTTTGTCTTGCTGTTGTCTTTCCTGTGCATCTGTTGTCATTTTAATTTCCACTAAATCAGGTGAAGCTGATAAACAATCCCTAATGCTTCCTGATGTGCATGTGTGTGTGTGTGTGAGTTGTGTGTGTATATATACATGGTGCATTTTTTTTTGAAAGACAATATAAACACTATAGGTGTAAGTTTATTTAGGCCAGTTTCTTGGAAAAGCACTTTTTTTATACTAAGCCTAAATAATATATAAAAGCAAGTAGTTAACGGCCTTGGTTCCTGTAATTGCCCATCAGTTCCAAGCACTGTATGTCATATAACCCAGCTCATTTTCTTTTACACATTTTAACCAGCAAATGAGTCAGATATATGCATAAATTACTGTACAGAATCAATTCTGTTGTGTTATTTTTTTAAAAAAGGGCTTTATGAAAGCAATATGTTTTTATTAACAAGCTGCTTCTGTCAGTTATATAAAAGATGACAGGTTTATTATTATTTCATGTATCTTCATCAAAGAGAGAAGACAAAGCATGAGAAAAAACAATAAACATTTTCATGTGTTACACAACCCGTAAACATCTTAAGTGTTGGTTGGATGCAGTGTGCTAGTATTGTACCTTAATCAATATATCCTGTTTGTTTCAAAGTAATCCTTAAACTCTGTGAAAATGTAAATTCTGTCTTAATATGTACACATTCTGTTTATTTGGATGCAACATCTGCAAGATTTTACATTAATTTCTCATTTAGAATGTTTCAAGCAAGCTGCAATTAAAAATAAAAGCAATAGGTGATATCACTGCATTTACATTTGTACACAGTTCACTTTCCTACTGATGCATATTTCATCCCACAAGCAATGAGGAAACAATTGTGAATGTAGCTTCCTTTTAAATACCACTAAATAACTGATAATAGCATTTTGATATATGCAGGAATAGGTTTTCATCACTTTGTTTTGGTACGGTATTTTTTCCTCCTAATTTCATTAGAATTGAAGGATAATACATTTGAATGATGTTGTTGCTTCCTGTGTAGTATGTTTAGAACCTTTTAAAATACTAGTGTTTTTTCTCAACAATTTATCATCTGATTTATAAAGATTTACACGTACAAAACATTTTCATAATGAAATAAGCAATGAAATATTGTTTCTCGTAAGACATAAATAGTAATTATTTTCCCATGTTTTTGGTCTCTTCTCTAATACTTATTTTGTAAAAGATTGTGGCACATTTCTGTTATGAGTCATGTTTCTTGGCAGAACATTACTAGAATAAAAACTGTGCTATTCTTAGTGCAGTGTGACAGGTTCCCAGCTTTATTGCATTTTGGGTAAAGGTAGGTGGTAAGGTTTGTGTGTTGGGACACTCATTACCTTTATTTAAGTTGTACCAAAAAAATCACTTGCTTGTCTTTTTTTATATTAGCATGCAAGAAATATACATCTTACCATTATTTTTGAGCATTGCTATTGTTGTGGTTTTGCCTTTTTTCCCTTCCAGGGCTATTTGAGCTTTGATTTTCAAAAGCACCTCAGTGGGTGATGCAGTGCTGTGCAAATGTGTTTATCCCCTTCCTGATTGCATCTATTTGTACTTATTCATAACACTCAGTTATTTCTGCTATCCAAACAAATTCAGTATAATACAAAAGACAATCTAAGTAAACACAATGCACAGTTTTACGTGATCATTTTATTTATAAAAAAATAAGTTCACCAACACCTATAACACACATGTGAAAACGTTATTGCCCCTTCGGTCATTCAGTCAATTAATTAGCCAAGTTTTAATGACAATTAGTTAAATTAGATTAGACACCTTGACTGTTGCCAGTCCTGCTAATTCTAATCACTTACAGACGTTCTAGAAATGTGATGTTGGTCAAAAGGTCTCACACTATGCCTTGATCAAAAGATATTCCAAAAGACCTAAGAAAGTTACTGAAACTTATAAGTCTGGAAAGGAAAGCAATCTCTAAACCATGGGACTTCAGCAAATCACTATGAGAGCCATCGTCTCCAAATGGAAATCTGCCCAGGTGTGGCAGGCCTAGCACAATTACTCCCCAGAGTGCATAAAAAGCTCATGAAGTCCCAGAAAAACCCAAACAAACATCTAAGGAACTGCAGACTCTCTCTCTTTGCGCTCAGGTAATGTCAGCACTCATGATTCCACCATTAGACACACACTGGGCGAAAATAATATAAATGGAACTTAAAAGCTCATCTGACTTTTGCGGGGGGAAAAAAAAAACTTGATTACCGCCTACCCCAACCTTTGGAAAAATTTCTTTGGACTGATGACTTAAAAATGGAACATTTTCAAAGGCTTGGGTCCTGTTGCACCTGGCATAAGCTAACAACTTTCCTCAATAACCACATGATGCCCACAGTCAAAAATGGGGTAGTAGTGTGATGGTCTGGGGATACATTACTGCATCAATCATGCTTAAGCATAATTGAGTGAAGCATGAATTCAGCTCATTACCATAAAGTACTGGTGGAAAATGACCAGCCTTTATTCTGTGATCTGAAATTCAAAGACAGTTAGGTTATGCAGCAGGACAAAGCACATGAGTAAGTCCACCTATGAGTGGCTGAAAAAAAAAATGAGATGTTGTGGTGGAACCATAAATGGACAGGCCATCTCCTTAGCAACTAGGCCACAAAGATCCAGTTGTAGATTCATCCATCCATCCATTTTCCAACCCGTTGAATCTGAACACAGGGTCACGGGGGTCTGCTGGAGCCAATCCCAGCCAACGCAGGGTGCAAGGCAGGAACCAATCCCCGGCAGGGCGCCAACCCACCGCAGGACACACACACCAAGCACACACTAGGGACAATTTAGAATTGCCAAACCACCTAACCTGCATGTGTTTGGACTGTGGGAGGAAACCAGAGTACCCGGAGGAAACCCATGCAGACATGGGAAGAACATGCAAATTCCACGCGGGAAGTGAACCCAGGCCTCCTAACTGTGAGGCAGCAGCACTGCCACCGTGCTGTCCCAGATGTAGATTCAGACTGTGCTTAATGTCTGTAAAGTGGAAGTCTGTGCATTCCAGTTGTTGGCTTGAACATAAGCACTTTCATTCTTACATTAAAATCAATCTAAGCCTACTTTCATTGGTTACAGTCAGTCTGATCAGAACCTCAGGAGGTGTTGGAAGTGTATATAGGCAGGCAGCCCACTGGTGTTTATGCTGTCAGCTCCACTATTGATAAGACTCTGGCAAATGTAAAAGTTTATTTTAGTCAAACCAAACACAGAAGGGTTGTAACAGCAATTTACTGTATATTAAAGATGAATATGCATTTTTATGATTCTCAGAGGCTGGGATGCTGTTAGAGTGGTTGCTGCCTCTAATTTTCAAACTGCTTATCCCAGTAGAAAGTTATGGGTAACCAAAGCATAGTTACAGAATCTGGAAGAAAGCATGAGCCAGACAAAAATGGGATGCTGCTGCCTCAGAGGGCACACACACTCCTACTAAACACCAATTAACTTTAAATACTCGTGTTCTTGATGCGAGAGGAGACTGAAGCACCAGGAAAAATGTAGACAGGGCCCATGCACTCCTCGAGCCAGAAAATGAACTTGTGAATCTAGAATTGTATAACAGCCACAAACCACTGAAGCATTTGGAACACTATAAATTCAATTAACCTTTCTTTGTTTTTTCCTGACTACAGATATCCTGTACAAGTAACAACAGTAGAGAAAATTATGTTTCATCACCCAAGGCTTAATTCTTCAACAAAACAATGAAAGTATTATTTACAAAACTGATTTATTATTAAACTTTTTTGTGACAATTCATATTGTAATCATAATTAAGACCTTATGATGTACATCTGGTTACAATATATATTGACAGCTGCAGTATTTCCTATTATATTCAGAAAATGTTTAGAACTTTTACTTCTTTCCCAAATAATAAAACAAATGTTTGAACAACTCTGCATTGATAAATAACATGGTTACTGTTTATTAAAAATAAATGTTGGTTTGGAGTCACTTCCCTAAACTAGACATGTGCTGTAAATTTGACGGCACAGAAACTGAAACAATCCGCATTTGTGGTGGATAACTTTAACCAGTGGCTCTGAGGCTTAGTTATAAACCAATGCATCAGAATTAATTTCTTAATCCTTATTATATTGGGAAAATATGAAGAAGTAGTCTTGTCTTTTTACCATTGGTGCATGATTTTTTTAGCTTAGTTTCAGAACACTTATAATTAAAGTGTACATTCAGAAAATTGAAAATGGATTGTGAAAATAAATATTTGATAACAATGAATTAGTAACATGAGCATTTGATAACAATTGTTGGCACAGTGTGTGAGGTTTCTCCCTGCAGCACAACATACACATTCACAGGTCTTTGACCCTGTTTGAATTCCTGTATGGAATGCTCCCTGCCACCCTGAATGGATACATTAATCAAAATGTGGATGAAATCATTATAAGATGTGGGGTCTTCACCCACATTGTTTTTTGTTTTATATTGTCTTCTTGTCAGATATCAGATCAGAATGTTGCTGACTTATAAACCTGTTTGTTCTATTCATCTCTGTGGTGTTTTTGTGCTGGTCTTCTGCAACTCCATAATACAGCTCTCAAAAAATGCTCATGATGTTTGTTCTTTCTAGTTCAGTTTGTGAGGCACCGTTTTTATTGTCGGTCATATTCTAAGAAATTAACTGGGTCTCATTTATAAATCTTTTCATGTATTCAAGCGTAATGGTATGCATATGACAAAAAAAAGGAAAATGCTTACACCAAAAAAAATCTGGCTTATAAAGCCTGGCATGCACACATTTTTATGCAATTTATCCTTTGTAACTCACATTCATCTTGTGAATGTGCCTCAAACTCCGCACAGTTGCCACAGCAAAAACATCAATATATATTCCACGCTAATCAACCTCATACATATATAATGAACAGATTTTCCTGTAAGGTTGAGACAATGGTGGCAAGTGAAGAGAGGCAAAAAACAAAACTTTGAAGACTTAAAAATAGAAGTTACCATCTCTGACGTAGAGGAAAGCAAATAATCTTTACTTGGTAACCTAATTGGAGGAGTCACCAACAAACACAAATATGTTGGAAGTGACAACCTGTTAACTGTTGCCGTGAATTTCATTAGCACTATCAGCCACACCATGCCTGAAATTTGGGATGCCTTATTATGTGCCATTATGCCAGAGTAGTCTGGAGATGCAGATGAGAAGTGAGCTGGGAGTTCAGGGTTTTCAGGGGGATATTGATAGAAATTTCTGATTAAAAATCAGTTAGAAAATCTACAGTACCTATGTATTCATTTCACAAATGAAGCATCACATCCTCAGGCTGCCTCACAGTGGGAATGGCAGCCACCTCAGTAGGTGGGTAGGCAGCAGGTTCATCTGGTTCCATATCAACGAGATCAGGAGATGGCAGATTGCAGACCTTCATTGGCTGGTGTAGCAGCCTCCCAGCTAATGAAATTTGGCTGCTATATTCCTGAACTCTCGGCCAGTTAGTTTCCTGTGGTAAATGTCTGTTACCAGAAAGCGAACTGTTGCTAAATCCTTTATATAAACAAGTACAGTGTTTGTCTTTTTTATACTGGGCCTCATTCAGCACGTAGCTCAAAGAGAATTGTTCTTAGAAACCTAATTCAGTTTATAAGCAAATCATCATCATAGACAAAACAATCCTGATAGTCCCTGAAAGCTTGCTCAATTCATATATGTCAATTTGCATACTCTTCAAGCACCATCACACAAAACATGTTGTGCTAAACCATAAAACTATAAATAGGCTGGAGGGTGTAGGATTTAGACCTTTCTATATGCAAGGAGTGAATCACACCAGTGTTTTTACTTAATGCAATTATTGACAACAACTGATTGCAGTGGTTTATAATCTTGAGCAGTGACAACAGGTAGTCTATAAAAACTGAGGAGATAGCAAAGAAAATAATAGTAAAAATAAATACACAGCAATGGCCTTGTTAAAAAGCAACTACAGTAGAGTGCATATGTACATCATATTTATCACTTTTGAGGTTTAATGTTTGTCACATCAAAGCACATTCTAATAATGGCTTGGTGATATGATATGAATTATTACACATGTGAATCGTCACTTAGCTGGTCTGGCTGATTTTCCTATTTTATCAAGGGTGTCATCATTCTTCACTTACTCCAGAATGTTGTGTTTCAGAGTTGCCATAGATATATGCAAGTTCTCCTATCAGTTTTTCTGTTTAGAAATCTCGATTTTTGTGTGGAAAATTGGTATGCACATTTCGGGCCTCTGAACCTACATTACCAGTGTCAACAGTGCCTCCTATTGATCCCAGTACTTTTAATTCCCAATCCTGTGTACCACCCTGTTTGTTGAAGCTTTACTAAAAATGTATTTTTTCTTTTTGTATCTTTTTTTGCCCTTCTTTGTAGTTTTATACAGCAGCAGTGGCTTCTTTCTTTGTATAGCAGCTTTTTGTACAAGGAGGTGTCAAGCTAAAGTTAGAAAGTGGGATTTATTAGAAAATGGAACAAACTTTAACAAAACTAATAATGCAGTTTCTCAGTGTAGTCTCCACCCTTCTCAGTGCACTTGGGCCACCTGCCTGGAAGTGCCTGGATTCCTGTTGAATAAAAGGTTTTGTCTTGTCCTCGCAACTACTCGTGCACCACTTTCTTCACGTCATCATCTGTCTTGAATCGACAACCTTCCAGATGTATTTTTAGTGGTCCGAAAAGGTGGAAATCACACAGTGCCAAATAAGGAGGATGTGGCAATACCTCAAACTTCAGTTTCTCCACACAAGCCTTGGCGTTCTTGGCAGTGTGTGGGCTGGCATTGTCCTGCAGCAAAAGGACTCCTTGAGACAGCAGTCCTTGGCACTTGGATCAGATAGCAGGCCTCACATTGGTCTCCAGCAAGTCACAGTAACTTGCACCCCTTGGCATGTAGTGTTCGACAGTAACTCGGGTGCACGAGTGGTTGCAAGGACAAGACCAAACCTTTTATTCTGCTGGAATCCAGGCAGGTGGCCCAAGTGCATTGAGAAGGGTAGAGACTACACTGAGAAACTGCATTATTAGTTTTGTTAAAGTTCGTTCCATTTTCTAATAAATCCCATATTCTAACTTTAGCTTGACTCTAATTCATATTTGCTGTTAAGACCAGTCTGATCTTCTTACAAGTACCTTGTGGTATTTGACTGAGCTGCATTTTTTTTTTTTTTTTATTCCTAAGCTTTCAACTACTATCAGGAGTCATCATCAGAGGAAAATGATTAGATATATAGGAATCATAGGTAATATATAGCAAATAAAGAAGTGAGGGTAGGTGGAACTGGGAGGTTCGGAGGGTGTTAGCCATAAAGTCTTATTTACATGCGCATGTACTTCTTTTCAAGCCTGCATATGATGGGTTCATGTCCAAATGTCTGTTAATGCTATTTTCATTGGATAGCCATGTTTCAGCCAGTTCTCTGGCACTTTTCGTATTAACCTTGAATTTTACTTGCACTGAGTCCTGTTTAAATGTGTGTCCAATTGAACTTGTATGTGTGTAAATCAGAGACTGTGGGTCATTTCTTCTGACGGCATTGCGATGTTGCAGTATGCTTGTTTCGAGTGTTTTAGATGTTTGTCCTACGTATACACATAAATATTGATTGACTGCTTCTGAACGTGCTATTCACAAAATAACTCTGAATATGTAGCACCTTTGTCGATCTTTTTATAAGAGCCATGCTGAAAACAGTGAAAAGAATCTTCACTTTTAGATTGCTAATTTTAATATTGAAATCATATCTTTAAAAAGTATTGATATTACAGTAAACCTAAAAATAAAAGTTGTTGCTGTGGAACATTAAAGTGACCGTAAGGCTGTGATACCTTGTAGAACTGAATCTATTATGTAGGCTTCTTCATTTCTAAGGAGTAAGCTAAAGCAAATAATAATAATAAATACCACAGTCATTTTCACATGTCTTTTTTCTCAGATTTATTGTGAATTTGGTGCTTTCCAAAAGATTTTAACCAGAAACTTGCTGTATTGCTTATTTTCAGTTTTATTAGTCTTTTATCAACCAAAAAACAAATACACATCTAAATTAATAATTTTCACTTAAAACTAAAATTGTTTAACAGTTTCAGCAAAATGTTCCAAGTAAAATGAAGTTTTTTTTTTAAAAAACATTCCTTAGTGTAAATTAAACATCGTGCATTGACCTACACAGGTTATTGAAGATCATACTGAAAAATTATCCTTAAATCAAGACAAGATTAATAAATGTTCACTGATGTAATTATTTTTAGCCATGCATATAAATGTCTGCAATGACTGGAACAACCTCCTGTTTTTTGTCTGACCGCATCAGAAACTGATCCAGTCGTGCACAATCCTTGTTAGTTAGCACATGCAATTAAGAACATCAATGTACTACTGTATGTACATGTGACAGTAATAACCCTATAAACTTATTTTATGTGTATTTTAAGTTCACTAATTCCCAAAAAGCACATTTAGGAATTGCTGAAAGCGGAACAGATTAGCAGCAGCAACCACCCATAGACCCTGTAAACATATGTATAGAAGTAGTCGGGTATTAAAAATAAAAAATGTATTTTAAATACAGTATGAGGGATATAGTGGCATCCATGCAATGGTGCCGGGATACATGATACCAGATTGGAAGAAGCAGGGATTGAAAATGAGTGAATTAATTATTTTAAATAACTATAGACGTCATGGGTATCCTCTTTGTACCATGCTGGCAGTACAGGCTTCAGCGCCAATGGATGAATAACATTACAAATACAAATCTAAATTTCTGCATTTTTTTTTTAAAGTTGGGTGTTGAGTCAGTATTTTTAGGGTAGATTGGACACCACTACATGATGAACACTCTATCATGATACCCTTCATGACACTACCACCTTCTGCACTTGATTCTTCGTATAATTATAGATATTTAAATACACCATGCAAGGCTTAGTTCCATACTCTTTCAATGTATACTGTAGCAGGCCTTCATCAATGTCATTTTCTCAAAGTAACACTGGAACTCTTTTGGGTGTTTCTTACGGATTTTATAGTGTTGATCACAAAAATTGCCTTTACGGTTTCCTATCACATACCATTTTACCACAGTAACCTAATGTATTTATTTTTCTCATATTGTAAGTATACATATGCAGTACAACACCTACTGTACAATTTGAACATCTGCAAGATCTAAAACTAGTGACGCCGCTGCTAGGAATGCAGTTAAGATCTACCAAGTACTGTTGTTTCATTTTCGAATGGGGTGCCCTATAGAGTCTCATTACGATAAAAAGAATTGCCTGCTCCATAAGCTTTTGCATCCAGGGCAGAAAAGAGTAATACACAAATCACTTGTCACTTTTTGCCTCCTCTTAATATAAAATTTGGAGTAATGCAATTTCATTGAAAGCAGTGAACAAGGAAGGTGAAGGATTTCGATATCGGAGGTAGATGTTTCCACAAGCAACTGATGTCGAGATCACAGTAGGCAAATTTCTTGGTCCAACAGTCATCATCAATACCAAGAGTTTGGAGATCTGCTAGTGGGGCTGGGGGAAAATCGCATGGAAGGCATTCAACTACAGAGCACCAAACTACATCCAGCTGGTTAACAAACTCCATCAGTTTTTTAAAACCATAAAGGGCAACATATCCTTAAAGCTTTTCTTTTTCTACATTCACACTTTGACTTCTTCTCCTCTTCCCTGCAGTCACTGACTAATATGGTGAAAAGTTTCACCAGGACATTCCAAGGATAGAAAAGCAGTATCAGGGCAAGTGGAATCCATTAATTCTGGCTGGCTGTAATAGTGCTGCTGCTTTGCGGTAAGGAGGGTTCGCTTCCTGGGTCCTCCCTGCATGGAGAGCACTTTGAGTAGTGAGGAAAGCACTATGTAAATGTAAAGAATTATTATTGTTGTTGAACATTTAAACAAGAAGCATCATATAATGAGTACAAATGAAAATCGGCAAAATACATTTTTAGCTCTGATAAACTAATGCAATGTTTCAGCATCATTGGGTGATTCAACAGGCTAAAATTAATTAAAACTTAATTCCATGCTTCTCCAAATTCCTACGTAATACTGTCAATCTGAAACTATATTTGTGGTTCAGCTGGCAGCTGTCTATCATAATCACCAAACATTTTTCAGGAAGCAAAACTTTTGAATTGTCTGCTGCAATTAAAGTAATGTTCTGTTTTGTAGTGGCAGGGCATTTTTCATATTCATGGATTTTGCAGAACTAAAGGTGAGTGACCTCTGGAGCTAGAATTAAGTGAATCTGCATAATTTAGGATAATTCCAGCCCGATAAAATGACCTTGCTTCCCATGAGCATATAATATGAATGAAGGACATTATGAAAGCCAAATGATGAATAAAAGAACATGGTTCCTTTACAATTCATTTTTTATTTTTTTTATTAAGTTTTTGCTCTTTGTTCTCATTAATTTAGCTTTAATGGGATTCATATCATTATAATTTAATAAGTAAATCTGTGTTAAAATGTGAATAAATTAACTTCTACCTGTGATCTCAGGTTAGTACAAGTTGTAGTGGTATTGTCATTTGTACAGAAATACTTGTACGTCTGACCAGCATGCTGCACACTTCATTGTAATGTATTGACTGACAACAGTATCAGTCCCAGAACTGATTGTTTTAAAAATGCAGTAATAAACAGTAGTTGAAAAAGAAGGACCCCTTCTATCACTCAACAATTTTCTCCTCTCATAGCTTGCATTATGGTACATGAAGCATTCCTGCCACTTAAGACATCTACCCTTTTTTTATAGTGTATGCTCCCTTAATTGCATCCAAATGCTGATGATTAGGGAGATGTGATCTCATGTGCACTGTAGTGACTTTCCCTTTTCTTGTACACATAACTGCTTTTTGAATCTTTATGTCCTATTTTAGGTGGTCTTTGGTTATATGCATATTTTGGGGGGTTTTCAGACTTTCAGCTGTCCAGTCACCAAATGACTGGACACTAAGGCATATTTAGCAAGATAGGTTCTATGCAGCGCTACTAATTTTGAAATTAAATTAGTTAAAGCGATTTGACTTTTAAGACACAAAATCTTTTTCCCTTAGTATATGATAAACCACACAATCAGTTAGATGTGTTCAGAAATGCCTTAAAGATTACATGCAATTACTTAGACACATTAGAAGATTTTAATTTTCAAGTCAGTGCTGCTGGGCTAGGCTCTGGCTACCGTGGACTCCTCGGTGGTGCAATCTTTCCAGAAGGCACAGTGGCTATTTTTAGACCTGCCCCTGACCGCAGATGTAATGCCATGCTGTGGCCCAGAAGTTATTCTGCACGTGAGTTTAAGGGTGCTCGGCATATTATGGTGCTTTGAAAGAGCTGACTTTCAGGGAGTAAGACCAGAGCTCAGAACAAGAAGAGGGAGACGTTAGGCACTGGGCTGTTAGGTGGGCAAGCACTGTAGATGCAGATGGTCCTAGTGGGTGGTGCACTTTTAATTAACTTCAATCTTCTTTGGTGTTGTCTTAGATATGGTGCAACATTATAAGACAGTGGTTTTCAAATTCTGTCCTGGTGGCCTGCCATGACCAAAAGTTTTCACCCCAACCAATTTCGCACCCTGTGTCATTTCTACTTCTTAATGATTTAATTATTTAGTTATCTGGCTGATAGAATGAAAGATTAAAGACTGAAAATTAAAAAGAAAGTAAACTTCTGATCTGACAGTTTCACTCACAGTGAGGCACTATTCAGGTATATTTCTGCCGGTTTAAAGGAGCCCTAGTAGCTTTTCCTGACCCACTTCTGCTGAATAATTTATTAACTGAAAGTCCTTGATGTTAGTGTGTCAGACAGAGGATGTGTAGAATTGTTCATGGTGACACTGAGTTTTGTTTTAATTCTCTTTTTTTGCTGCCTACAGGCGGCCCAGAGTGCTTCTCATAACTGACCTTGCCCTTTTAATTACCGTATATACTTGCATACAAGTCAGGTCTTGAAACCCAAAAACTGATCATAAAATCAGACCGCAACTTGTACGCCCGTTCAAAAATACGACACACTTAATTTTATTTTTTTTTCACTTCTTCTTCCTTCCTCCAATCTCGCACCAGTTTCTCAGATGCATCAAATTTTGTTGCAGCAGTGCAGTTTCTTTCGCTACTTCTCTGACTTTTAATTTATAAACAGCTTCATATTTTCTTCTGATCGAATGCTCCATCGTAGATGAGGGATGCTCTTACGGTAAAGGTGTATGAGGGTGTGAGATACACAAAACACTGCAAACGTAGTTTCGAAATAGTTTGGGTATTGCCGTGGGTCACGTAGGCACAATACATAGAAAACAAAGGCAGTATGCTCCGTGGTTACTCTCTCAGGTGGGCTTTAGCATATCATAATGTCTTGGACCAATAGCGTGAGTTTTCCACATTCGACTTATACAACCGACATTGTAAAATACCAGAAAATATACAGTAAAATCAAGCAACGACTTATCCATGGTATAACTTAAGCACGAGTATATACGGTAGTTTGTTCATTCAGTGGGCCTCTCTTGAATTGATGTTATTGGCCCAGCACACCACAGCATAAAAAATCGCACCGGCCTTCACAGCATAATGGAAGGTGTGAAGGATGTCACTACACAAATTAAAGGAAAACCCCCACATAAGGAATGAAGAGCCAGCTCTGCCCTTTTTTATATAGTTCCTCTGTGTTCCAAGACCAGTCCAGCTTGTCATTGGTGTGGACCCCCAAGTACCTCTACATCCACTTTTTGAATTGTGACCGGAAACAGAGGCTCTTTGGTGTAACAAAAGTCAATAACCAGTTCCTTGGTTTTGCAGACAATTCTTTCTGCACTTCTCTGTCTGACTCCTGTATTCTGTCTCATCTCCTTTATCAATACACCCCATAAGAGCAGAATCATCTGAAAATTTCTGACATGACCTGGTGTTATATTTGTCGTCTATAGTGTTCAAAAAAGGAGACAATACTGTTCCCTGTGGTGCTACAGTGTTGTTGACATCCATATTAGAAACAGAGTCCTCGAGTCTCACAAATTGCAGTCTGCCCAACAGATAGTCCATTGTCCAGGACACCATAGGCTTATCCACCCACATATTTCTGAGTTTACCCCTTAACATGGATGTCCAGATGGTATTGAGGGCACTAGAAAAATCAAAAAACATAATCCTCACAGTGCTGCCAGCTTTATCCAGGTGAGAGTTAGCATTGAGGAGTAGACAGATAACTGCATCCTCCACTCCAATTTTTGTCTGTCCAGTTGGTTTACCACAAGAGGACTTGTATAGTCCAGGACCAATCTCTCAAAGGTCTTCATGATATGAGACATTAAGTGCCACCGGTCTGTAGTCATTAGGTGACAACATGTAAGAGGTTTCTGTAGCAGTGGCACTTTAGGGACAGACTGAATAGGTGACACAGGACACCACAAAGTTTTTAGTACAGGCCTTAAGAACTTGAGGACTGACCCCATCTGGCCGCATTGCTTTTCCTGTATGTTGCTCTTAATTATATTCATAAGAAGTTCATAAACACTTCTGTTCATTGGCATTGCCTTACATTCTTACACTCCTTTAGTCATTTTCTTTGCAGTTTACCCTTTTTTTATAGTGTACGCTCCCTTAATTGCATCCAAAAGCTGATGATTAGCAATGTGCAATGCAGACACAGAAAGCAAGGGAAACAATTGCTTCACTGCCATTTTCACTTGTCTACTCATTAAGAAATGTTTTCTTTTTTTTAGAAATGAGTGGACCAGTCAATATGGCACTGAGCTAAGTGCCCCCACTTCCTCCTTTAGCTTTAAATGTTGTCAGCCTTGGATACAGTTAAGGGATCAAAACTATACAAAATGAAGTAATAAAACAATCTTGAAGAAAACTCAAGCACAAATATTTCAGAACTGGTTACATTTAGAATTTAAAAGATCAGCTCACTAAACACATTTAAAAGTAAGAATGATGCACTTATAAAACAAGTGAATTACCAAGTAAGGACACTTGGCAATGAACAAAGTTGGCAACAGCAGGGCACAAAATTTGATTAATGGCCAACAGTGTTGTGTAAAGCACCCAGCAGCCATGCTTGAGTAAAAAGTAGAGTTTCCTTTCTGAAAATATTGAGCATTGGGTAGCGTCTTGGGATTGCACACGTATTGTAAAACACGAGAAAAAACATGAAGCAAAACGTTGTTATGACATTTAGCCATTTTAAGAGGAGATTGTGCACTTTGCTCCTCCACTCATCTTCTTTGCAACATCTTTCAGTGTGGGGGAATGGACCCGTCTTATGGAAAGTCATCACCAAATGCTGCTCTCAGTTTTCTGTAGACAGCTAGGCAATATTAACTGAAAAGGGCACTCTTATGATCGATTATATTCTTTCTCTATATGGAAGCTTATTTCATTATTTAAGCAGTCACTTCCACTATGTAGCGACACACAACCAGCTCACTCCACTCACTCAGAGTTAGAGGCAATCTGTATACCGCCCTTTCCCCCCTTGTGGGCAGCAACACATCAGGAGCACAATCTCAACTGCCATTTTTCTACCAAACATGCAAACTGTGAAAGTCTACAGGCTCAGTTAGTGCTGCATCTGTGGTCTGCACCTTTGCCTTTTGTTGTGCTGCACTTGTGTTGCGTTGGGTGTTTGGGGGAGCTCTGTGTCTCCTGGTGGTCGCAACAGGCTGTCAACTTACAACCACGTTCAGATCTGACTGCCAAGTCATAAGTTGATCCTGACTTAAGATGGGCCGGTATATGTAGTCAGACCTCACCGTATGTATAGTACTGTATAATAAATCCCTTAAGTCATATTGTTTGTTTTATATTCTTTTTTATCATCATTCTTAACACATTGTGTAAATTTTGAGTTTGAGCACTCATATGTTTTCTGCATTAACATTTCATCCTGTTAATAATAAATATTAACAGATTATGGAGCTCAGTGTGGTTTTATTGCCCCTCCAATGTAGTTTGCACGAAGTGGCACATCGTGAGTTACAACATAGAAGCTTCAGAGATTAACTGGATTCAAAGCCTGAGCACAGCAGATACTGGTTACATTGGATTAACTTAAAGTCACATGTGATCGCATTCATTTTCTTTCCTCCCTCATTCTGCTTCATCACCTTTATTTTTGTCTCGAGATCCAGTTAAATGAAGAATCACGCATGTAATAATTCATATCACCGAGCTGTTATTATAATGTGCACTGATGTGTCAAACATTACCCTGAAAAGTGATGAATATGATATAGAGACTAAGGGCAGCACGGTGGTGCAGTGGTAGCGCTGCTGCCTCGCAGTTAGGAGCCACAGGTTCGCTTCCCAGGTCTTCCCTGCGTGGAGTTTGCATGTTCTCCCTTTGTGTTTCCTCTCACAGTCCAAAGACATGCAGGTTAGGTGCATTGCCAATTCTAAATTGTCACTAGAGTGTGTGTGTGTGTGTGAGTGTGTGCCCTGCGGTGGGCTGGCACCCTACCTGGGGTTTGTTTCCTGCCAGCACACCCCCATGACACTGTAATTAGGATATAGCGGCTTGGATAATGGGTGGATGGATGGATGGATGGATGGATGTAAAACAAATGTAACTGAATGTAGTTGTAACCGCTGCAGGTAATAAATCGAGATGAATAAGACACGGCATATGGAGCTGGTGTGGAGAAAACTGTCATTTGGCTGTGAGACGTGGTCGTAAGATGCATATGTCGTAAGTCAGTGACTACCTGTATTATACAGGGCTGTCTTAACGTATGGGCACAATGGCATTGGCCGGGGGCCCCAGGAGCATAGAGGCCCACAATATTTCTGATGCCTATGTATGCTTCTGTTTTGCTGTCAAAAACAGGGGCCCCAGCACACTACTTTGCCCGGGTGTCTATGATGCTGTCAAGATTGCTCAGCATGTATATACTTTACAAAAATGTTTTTACACGCCCAAAACAATCAGGCAACCTTCTTTTTATGTGGGATTTGTATTTACTGTCACTAAAGTATAACCAAGTAACGGCAGCTAGCATTCAGTGTGAGCAGACATTTTAGAAATTGTATCCTAGGCAAGAGGGCCATACAGGCTTTCCTAGCTTTAACAGGAATCCATACATTCCTGAAACCCCTTCATGAAGTGACTTTCCACAACCTAATTCCAAATAATTTAATTGGAAAACATTTTAAATGTTCCCTAACCCCACAAATTGGCCCCATTTTCGTTTAAATATCACAGATCTTCTTGAAAATGAACAGAATTAGTTTAATTATAAAATTACTCATTAAAGTAAACTCCATTAAAACATTGCCCTTCTTGTAGCTTTACCATGACTTTATTATAATAGTTTCACAGTCAAAGGAACGACCTTTCTGGCTGTTTCACACCTGTTTGGGATGTGTGACACCCAAGAATAAATGTGGAACTCGCATTACACGTGCCACAGCAACATGAATACAAAAACTCACCTCATTGCCTCCTCCGGTTCAAGCCCCACTTGCTTTGACAAGCTGCCCAACCTCCTTAATTGATCGGAGCGCTAGATCCCTGTAGCCAGACTCCATTAATGGGGGGGAGATAACTGAGAATGAAGACAGAGACTGCACATGCCAACCTTTAGCCCCACTCACTTGCTATGAGGTGCACATGAATGATCGCTTAGATGATGTGGTGTTGATGTTAGCATTGGCGGCGTATATCTGATTCTGAATATTTGTGAATTTTCATAAAGTTCTGTTACTACCAGAAGAGATCCCACTCTGTTGGGACCCTTGAGCAAGGCCCTTAACCGGGCAATCGCTCCAGGCTTGCTGTATAAATGGCTGACCTTTCACTCTGACCCTAAAAGGTCATGTGAAAAGACAATTTCCCCTTGGTGATTAATAAAGTATATTAAATCAAAATCAATCAAATAAAGCTGGAGAAATCTGAATTTTAGATATCTGACTGAGTGCAGCACTGTTTGCATTTTCTTAGTGTATTTGTTCTCTGGTTTAATAATACAATAAAGAATGTGACTTATAAAAAAATATATCAAAGTTAAAGTAGCCATTTGTCTTAGAAAATATAGTGAAGTAAAAATGAAAGTACAAGGGGGAGTGAAGCTAAATTTAGAAAATGGGATTTATTAGAAAATGGAACAAACCTTAACCAAACTGATAATGCAGTTTCTCAATGTTGCCTCCACCCTTCTCAATGCAATTGTGCCACCTGCCTGGAAGTGCCTGGATTCCAGCAGAATAAAAGGTTTGGTCTTGTCCTCACAGCCACCCGTGCACCCGAGTTACAGTCGAACACTACCTGGCGAGGGGTGCAAGTTACTATGACTTGCTGGAGACCAACGTGAAGCCTGCTATTCGATCCAAGCGGCGGGGGACTGCTGTCTCAAAGAGTCCTTTTGCTGCAAGACAATGCCCACCCACCCACACAGTGCTAAGAACACTAAGGCTTGTCTGGAGAAACTGAGGTTTGAGGTAATGCCACATCCTCCTTATTTAGCACTGTGTGATTTCCATCTTTTTGGACCACTATAAAAAAAACATCTGGGTGGTCGTCGATTCAAGTCAGATGACAACGTGAAGAAAGCACTGCATGAATGGTTGCGAGGACTAGACAAAACATTTTATTCTGCGGTGTAGCAGTCCTGTGCCACTAAGATTCTCACTATTGAAGAGACGGTGATTTATTTATTTATTTTGGTGGCAAGTCCAGGGACACAGCCAGCCTTGGCCAAACCCGCACGCACTCACAAGCAGAAACAAAAAAGCCACCGGTAATAAAACAGCAAATAAAGAATGTATTAAACAATAATAAATGAAAACAGCGATCCCACCCCAGTACCTTTAGGGCGATATATAATAATCACGAAAACAACCCTCAACTTAAACACTCACTATAAAGTCAATGGAAACGGCAACAGATGAAATGCAGTGATGGAGGTATATCAGCACATTGAATGGGAATGTAAAGATATTCCTACCGGTATTTTGTGGTGAAATGAAGATGGATGAATGGGGTCAGGAGTGTTCCTTTCTTCAGAGGATGACAACAAATCCTCGGACGGTCCTCATGTGCAGGAAGACACCGGACAAAATAAGAGACGATCCAGGACAAAACAAGAATCCACAGGTTTCAAAGCAGAAGATAGACAGACAGAAAACAAAAAATACTTCTTTTTTTTCCTTTTGGAAACACTAGCCTCCTTTTAAATGTTGCGCCAGTCTCCTTGTAACCAACAGCCCCTGCACCCTCAGCAGATGACCAATCAGAGCAACTGCAGGGTCTGCTGGGAGTTGAAGTTTCAAGCACCGCTACAGCTTTGTGGAAGATAGATGACACTATAACGTGTTAATCCAACACAAAAAGATGCTAGAGGCACAAGTCCAAAAAGCACACATGAATTTTATTTACAGTGTCCCAAACACACACCTTCTTTACTCTTTATCTTTGCTTTCTTATTTTCTCTTTATCTCGCAGTTCTTTTCTTTCCTCCTCCACTCCTCCTCCTGACTCTGGCTCTTGGAATGCTGCTGGCTGGCCTCCTTATATAGGTCGCCCAGAAGTGCTTCACGTGCTCATTGACCTACCTATTACCGGTTTCCCGGGATTCCCAGACATTTTCATTCCCGGGAATTAAACTGCTGTAATTCCCGGGAACGGCCAAGCTCGCATATATAGCGTGTAAAGGTGTAAAAATCGATCAAGAAATAAGAGTTATAGTTGAAAATAATTAACGTTTTTTTGGCCCACGGTATAGTGTGTTGCAGATTGATTCAGTCAAAGAGCAGCAGTCGTCAGTCTCCCGGCTCACGAATGCCGGGACAGGGCAGACTTCATTGACATCTGTCAGACAACAGCTTTGAACAGCAACTTGAAATTGCAATGCGTCAGTCTGTTGCATTCGCATTATCTGTGCCAAGAAACTTAGTATCATAGAATAATGACAAGAAACTGGATGCATCAGTAAAAGCTGAAATGGCGGTGTTTCAGAGCAACGGCAAGCGCGGGCGTTGTTTAGAACAAGTGTATCAGTATCTGATCAGGTAGATTGCGTTGCATTCAAAAAAAATGTTTTTAAACGTTAGTCAATCATATATCCTCCCTATGGCATTTGCCACTTGATTGACATACAGGGCGGCCAGTCTGACATCTCTTTTCTTCTAACACACTGGTCATCCATCATGCACCCATACAATCAGATTGTGATTTAGACTACGAATGCCATTAATGTAATTACCCCGATGTACATGCTGTGCTGTCAAATAAACGAACCACACGCAGTGGCGCAACGTTAAGGGTGAAACACGTGTCGCGTACTCTTTGCAGTATTTGACAGTAAAACTATGCAATATACAGTGTATATACTGTATATATATATATATATATATATATATATATATATATATATATATATATTTTAATGTAGGTAGATCATTTCGACCTGGTCATTTTAAAAGTAGCACGCAAGCCAAAAAAATGTTGGCACCCCTGAACTAGATACATGTACTTATATGACAGCATGAACTGCTTGTAGATACAGTAAGGTTAGTCTTTTATTGGTGTCAACATATTGCAGTAGTTTTATTAAAAATAAGTGTCGGTCGTTCTAAAACCGTTCACATGTGAGACGCCCGTGCACTGTGTCATCCCCAGGAGCCCGGGATTCCCGGGAATGACATGCGGGATTCCCGAATTCCTAGGAATGGATAAACCCATCTGGGAATGGATTCCCTAGTCGGGATTCAACATCTCACTGAAAATCAGAGTCAACATTTGAAATCACAGGCTGATCCAACTTGTGTGAATTTCATCACAGCAACACATAATGTGACTCAGTAGTGCGTATGGCCCCCACATGCCTGTATGCACACCTGGCAACATCTGGACATGCTCCTAATGAGATGGCAGATGGTGTTCTCGAAGATCTCCTCACCAGACCTCGATCAGGGCATCAGTGAGCTCCTGGACAGTTTGTGGTGCTACTTGGTGGAATTGGATGCGCTGATACATAACATCCCAGAGATTCACAATTGGATTCAGGTCTAGGGAATGTGCAAGCCAGTCAATGATATCAATGCTTTTGTCATCCAGGGGCTGGGCATTGTCCTGCACCAGCATAAGCTCTGACAATGGCCCTGAGAATTTAATTCCAGTACCTAACAGCAGTCAGGGTACTATTGCCTAGCTTATGGACTCTCCAAGGATATGCCTCCCCACACCATCACTGATCCACCACATACAGTTCCGTCATGCTGGAAAATGTTACAGGCTACAGCACACTCACCATGGTGTCTCCAGACTCTTTCCTGTCTATCACATGTGCTCAGTGTGAACCTGCTCTCCTCTGTTAAGAGAGGGCACCAGTGGCAGAGCTGCCAATTGGGGTATTCTCTAGTGAATGCCAATCAAGCTGCACTGTGATGGGTTGTGAGCGCAGATCCCTCTAGAGGCCTTTATGCCACCATTATGGAGTCTGTTTCTGACAGTTTGGTCAAAAACCTGCACACCAATATTCAGATGAAGGTCATTTAGGGCTCTGGCGGTACTACTCCTGTTCGTCCTCACACAAAGGAGCAGATACTGGTCTTGCTGCTGGGCTTTATGCCACTCTACAAGGTGGTCCAGATCTAATTATGCAGATCCAGATCGTCTGGATGACGTTGATTTATGCAGGGACGATTCCAGTTTGGCGCAAAGACGATTCTTCATGTCGTCAGTTTGCACACTTCTCGATGGTCCAGGATTTTTCAGGTGATTTTCTATGTAATAAACTTAATAAGTTATAGCGTAATGAAAATTGCATAATTAGATCTGGACCACCCTATACAGCCCCATCCAGCTCTCCGCGTGTAATGGCTCATCTCCTGCATGGTCTTGAGACTGTGCCAAGAGACACAGCAAAACTTCTAGCAATGGCACGTATGCATGTGCCAACCTGTAGGAGCTGGACCTGTGCAACCTGAATCGACTGCGGGTACTGCCTCATGCTGCCAGTAGTGACAAGAATAATAGGAAAATGCAAACCTAGAGAAGAATTAGCCAGGAAGGATAAGGAGAGAGTAATTTTCTGTGGCCACCACCCGCAAAACCATTCCCTATTTGTGGGTTGTCTTGCTGTTGCCTCTCCAGTGCACCTGCTGTCACTTTCATTTGCACCAAAGCAGGTGAAGCTGATTCACAATCGGTTATGCATCCTAACTGGACAGACTGATATCCCTAAAGCAGGGATGTGCTGTCAGGGGAGGCAAATGTGTCCACTGGTCTATGCTATAAATTAGTTTAGTGTAATCATTTTGATCATTTTTATAGTCAAAATTGCTGAATTAGCGCATTTCTTGTTCAAATGCAGGGGAGAAACGCGAGGTGCGGCAGCAATGAGCCTCACCTCACCTCGGACTGTGCTCTCCCTCACATACTGGGTTGATGCGTGCAATTGGCATGTGCCTGCTGCTGTCTCTCTGTATGTCACCAATATAATGTTTGCAGACATGTTTATTATACACCCTGACTTCCCACTGTCTGGCTAATATCTTTACTAAAGGTGTGTGACATATTTGGTCTTGCTGATCAGACATAAAACCGCAGTGAAAAGGCAGAAGGGAAGGCATGCAGTACTGCACCGCACCGAAGGGGGCGCATGTGAGCTCAACAGGTGCTTGTTGCTGCTCTTCTACGCAGAGGCGCCAATAACATAGCAATATCAGAAAGTCAAGTGCACTGCAGTGGTCCGTTTGCTTTTATTTTTTGTACCGACTGCCAAAATGGAAGAAATAATATTTTTAAAACTAAAGGAAAATAAGGAGGACTTTTACAAGAAAGTGACAGATTTTCGTGGAGAAGGATAGGCACATAGACTTAATTTACAAATAAAGGTAAGACCATAAACGGTTTTCAATTTTATATATATATAAAAAGTAAATATTGTATTTAAAAACTCAATTTTGACCTTAAGTGAAATATTCTTTTGTTTTTCTTGTTATCATTTTGTTGAACAGTCTGTATTAAAATTGATTAAAGCATCATAATTAAAAGCTTTAAAAAAACAGCTAAATATTTCAATTACGGTCAAAATTGAAATCCGTCTTTTTTGTACACCACTCTATACTTGCATTTGTATTGAAGGAGTATGAATTGTGCAATTGCAATGGCAAATTTAGAATGCATGCAGGGTGCGGAGCAAATGCGCTCTGTCCGCTCTCTGTCGCCACTATAAATGTAACGTTCTTTCTTAGCCAAATATGCGCCTTACCTATGTGTGTGTAAAGAATGCTGATGAGATATGAAACATAACCAGTAGTCAACGTGCATGCTGTCAACTGAATAGCGAATAAGTTACTGTTCTGGGTTCATATATTTGTAAATCTGACTCTGAAGGAGTCAGTGCCTCACCAGCCATGAACCTCACTGCACGTCACTGCCCTGAAGTTTAACTGACTTGGTGTTAGGCTGTGATGATTAAGTGTTCCCTTAATTTTTAGAGTAGTGTATCCCCTCGCTTCACATTATCTGTTGGACAGAGACTGGAAGACAGCTGAGGACTGCTTACCATTTGTCGTCCCATTGACTCCTTTCGATGATGTGACAAGGTATGGAAACCAGTAAGGAGTGCATCAGGTACGTTGATTTGTGTTTTCTAAATAAATAAGTGAAGTTTTGTGTTTTAATGCATTCTGGTTTATGGGGGTCATTGGTCAGGCATTCAAGTATCAATTTCACCCTTTACACGACACAATCTCCTACTAAGAATGTGTTTGGGGGTAGAGTGGGGGCTCAGCTGCCCAAGTAAGTGAGTGAGTCTGGTATCTCAGCAGCTCTGAGCCTCCACCCTGGAGCTCCTGGAGTTGACCTAATGGATAGTCGTCGTTATTTGAGCCAGGTAACTCTCCCACAACTCTGTTATACCATAGTGTTGACCAGCTGACCTCCATTGCAGTCAGCTCCACCAAGTTGAAACTCCTGGATGGGAGCTGCCGGCTGCAGAAGTAAGTAAGAAGTAAGCTAGTTTTGACAAGGGGAAGTTCAACAGCTTAAAAGTGATGATCTATGGAAGACTTCATGGTATGCTATCCAGGGTTTGCTCATGCATTTGAGAGGAGTGTAGATGGACTAGGCTAGGACCCCAAAATCATATGATTTAATTTAGTGAAAAGTGGAATAAAATGGCATAGCAGAAAACGTCAAAACCCAGTGGGCAGCATGGTGCCTGCCAAATTGCAGTTCGATTAATAAGCTGTTGGTTGTCCTGGTGCTCTTTCACCACGGCGATGGTCATATAAAAAGATTCGTCGTTGTGCTGCTAAACGGAGTTTCTTTCCCATCACGATCACGACCCGAGTTGTAACTGAATGAGTCGAACGTTACAGAAATGACTCGTATAACTCTCCCCTTCACAATCGGGAAGAAGGTCAAGTGAGCCGCGACAAGTCACCATCATGTAACAGTTACACGAGCTCAAGCGCGCATTGCGATTCAGGGGACGCAGAAAGCAACGCCACTAATTCGAAGGTGTTAGCTGATTCACTCTCACCGACGACTTTCTCTTCCTTCTCCGCATCCGTCACTGGCTCAACAAAAGTGAAGTGCTCTGCCATAAAAAGACGGAAACTAAGTTTACAGTAAACAATGCCAGGGTCTTTACAGAAATCCGTAAAGAAGGTCACTTGGTCCTGCCCATAGCTACAATGTGCTGTTTTCCTTGCACTGATCTGTTTTTTTTTTTTAAATGCCAAAGTTTTGCACTTCAGTTTTTAACAGTAGAATTTCGACACATTTGGTCAACACCATCACCTTTGTCGCTATAAATAAGAAAAATGCGTGGCTGGGAGCCATTCCTGGACGGGATTATTCATTTGTAATATTCGAGCAGAAGAGCATTTCTCACCATGTTTTGTTCTCGCAAACAGATCGCTATCCTTAATTCCAGTATTCCAGAAATTAGGATTCGACCCCCAAAATTTTGAACTTGACCAAGCGGGTAAGAAAGTGGATAGATGAAAGTGACCAGAACAGTATTTGTTATAGTGCAATATTACAGGCATGGTTTGCGGTATTTTTGAATGCGATGCCTTTATTAGGATGCGCAGGTTCGAAAAAAATGGAGGTACTGTAAAATCACATGACACATCACCTTATTGTCAAATCTGCTCTGTTTCAGGGTCAAGGGGTGCAGCACTGGGCGTCAATCCATTCGAGGGCGCACTTTGGATTTGCCAGGTAACCAAAGCTGCAGGTTTTTAGAAATGCGGAAGGAAACACCACATAGACACGAAGAGAACGTGCGAACTCCACACGGACAACCTCCAGGCAGGGGATATGTGAGGCTGCACCAAAATGCGCCAAATAAATAAAATGCAATTGCTAGAAAGGAACGTCGCAGCCCGCTGTAAATGCTGCATGCACGACGCCTGAAACTAAATAGCCCGACGTCCCGTTCGCTGATTATTCATGGGGTTTCAAACTTTGTTACTACGCGGGGTTTTAAAGTGTGTGTGTGCGCGTGCGCTCCTTTGTTTTTCTCTTTAACCACACCTTACAGCAGGTGTAGCAGTGCTAAACGAAGTTTTACACACATTTACCACGAATGTTTCCTCTGTCGGGGTTGTGATTTTTTTTTATGTATCTCCCACATCTTTACAAATTAGATTTGCTTTACATATTCTCTGACTGTCTAAAAATGTAAATACCCAGGGTTTAAAAAAAAAATATATATATATATATATATATATATATATATATATATATATATATATATATATATATATATATATATATATATATATATATTCGGGTCATTCTTTGCGGTTTTTGACATGTCAAGCAACAGTCATAATAAACGGACAACTGAAGGAAATGAGCGGTTACGTTTGTTCCAAGCGAGCCTAACGGACACCAAACGATCCCGAAGTGAACAGTAGTAACGGTGTGCGGGTTTCGCAAAACCGAAGGAAAACAACTACCAATCGTCCCGTAATGGGTTGAATTTATTTCTAACTTATTTTTAGCAGCCGCTGGTTTGAAGATTATTATTATTATTATTATTATTATTATTATTATTATTATTATTATTATTATTATTTTATTTTCTGAAGTGAAAGTTCTCCCAGCGCCTTTAAGAGTCTAACGTTTAAACTGTACCCGCGGCATCAGTATCCATTAACTATTCCAACCAGTGGCGTCAATAGGCGGGGGCATCAGAGGCTTACCCCCCAAAATATATGGCATCCCGCACCGATCTTCTTTTTGTTCCCAGCTGTAAAGACCCGGATCTTTGCGTCTCCCCTAGTTTTTAGCCCATGATCACTGCGCGATGGTGAAACTTCAAGGGGAAGCCAAACCTTCTGCTGTTCGATTTTTTTGAATTGAAGTAATCTGAGAAAGACTGCCCGCGAAAATCACTTAAGGTTCTGGTGTCTTATAATCGTAACGACGCCCCTGCTTCCAAATGGCATCATTTTTTCACAGAATTCGTTTATTTAATTTTTTTTTTACTTTTAAACTTGGACGACCTTCCTTTTATCATAGCGCCCTTTCTCCGCTTTGTCCAGCCACCCTTCCATCTACGTCCCAGTCTCTTGTAACCACAATGCGAGGAACACTGAAATACAACAGCACGAGGGTGTGTCCCTTTTGCATTTTAATGCGTTATTACTGAGTTACCGAAATTATATTTTCAGATTTCAAGTTATAGTCCCCGATTTTATTCGTGACTCATCTCGCTGATGCAGTCTTACTGCTCGTTGACTCAATGCACACGTTTCACGACATTGGCTTAGTGTCGGGTAATTTACGGGATCTGCTTAGGGTCCCCATATTCCCCTCCTGTGTTTACTTGTGTATATTTTAAATTATTCACATCGCTCTGAAACCACAATGCATTCTGTTATCTTTACTTTGGGGAAGAATTTATGATCTTGCTGACGGTGCAAGGAGCTATATAAAATACGGACCATTCTATTTCGAGTAGCTGTCTGCGCTCTAACCTTAAAACCCCGCGCCCATTTCCAAACGCAGATCAAAGAAAACACAAAATGACATTCGATGTGCAGGTAATTTGGTAGTCTTTACACTCAGATCTGGAACTTCTCAAAAGTGCAAGTTTCGTTTTGATGTTTTACTGAAAAACGTTGTATTTATTTATTCGTTGTCATGTCTGTTAGGTCATTTACTTACTTACTCGATTTCATGTAACCGGATTGGTTGCGTTTTTACGATTACCGAGCAAAAATAACAATGCAGACTGCGTTTATCAAAGTTGCAAGTAAATACATTCTAAAAAAACCTTTAAAGAATCTTTATTTAGATTCGTAACACATATAAATAGTCACGCTGATAACGGATTTGTGAAATGCCAATGGGTTCGAGAGTGTAAAAACATTCCTGCTGCATAATATACAGGATAAGATTAAGATTTCTTAATCTGTCAGTATCCTGCTAAGAAGCCTGCCACTGTAAAAAATAGACTAAACTAACTGTATTTATCGCTGTAAAACTGGAATACAATAAACAGTTAAAATAACAATATTAAACAGATAAATATAAACGCATTTACATTTAAGCGATGTTAAGCTGTCAATATCAATGTGCAAGACTATTCAATGGATAGTAGTTGTACTGTCGTAAACTCATAATTGCATAAGGTTCTAAATTTGCAAATAGTATATTTGCATAAGTGATCGCCCGCTTTGCAGCAAAGTTGCAAATTATTCATTATAACTCCCCCGTATTTTTGCACTGTGAGAAAAGAAAAGTTTCAGGATGCCTAGCCAAATAATATTTGGGTATACTGAATTGTTTTGTGATTAGGAAGCTGATTTATGCAGAGATAATTTCAATATACGGCCGAAATTGTAGCAACGTTTCCTTCTCCACTGGTAACATGACTTGCGTCTGGTAAACGGTGGCTCACATCCAAAGACTAGAACGGTTTTGACATTGTTTTATATTACAGTATTAGGTAATATTGTTAATTCGATGCAGGTAAGTTAACTGTGTATTGTAGGTATATTATAAATAAAAAATTTCGTTACAGAACTACATAGCTTGAGTTGATTTGATGTGACATAATTGAAAGATATAAATTAAAAGCAGAAAGCAGAATGAAACAATAAAACCTAATATTAATGATGCCAGAACTTTAATCGTTGGCTTGAATTAATTAAAACAGTACACTGCTTTATGCTCCTGCTTGTTTTTTGATGGTTAAATTACAACCAAATGTTTTACTATAAGACCTGGGTTCATTTCCCGGGTCCTCGCTGCGTGGAGTTTGCATGTTCTCCCCGTGTTTAGGTGGGTTTCCTCCCACAGTCCAAAGACATGCAGGTTAGGTGCATTGGCGATTCTAAATTGCCCCTTGTGTGTGTGTGTGTGCGCGCGCACGCCCTGCGGTTTTGCTTCTACCCTGCCCGGGGTTTGTTTCCTGCCTTGCGCCCTGTGTTGGCTGGGATTGGCTCCAGCAGACCCCCATGACCCTGTAGTTAGGATATAGCGGGTTGGATAATGGATGGATGGATGTTTTACTATACATTAAAGATTTCTGTTTTTTCCCACTTATTAGTAACCTTTCAAACTCTAAGGAACAATTTTTATATGCAGAAGACCCCTCCCTGAATTAAATATTTCTTGCTCAATCAATGGTCCTATGAAGAACTACACAACCTAGTAAAGTGACATTTTTTTTTCGAAGAGTGCTAGTAGGGACTGAGATTACAACGCATGTTCTTTAAAGGAACCTGCATAATTACCATGTTTTTTATGTTGTATATTATTATTTGTGATGCATTGCGTGTGTTGAAATAAAACTACGTCTTTATTTAATTCTCTAGTCTCCACGGGTGGAGCAGTGCAGGACCCAACTCCGGACTGGACGCCATCTTTCTTATGCCACACTCATGGATGTGCCCACTTCTTCTTCTTCTTCTTCTTCTTCTTCTTCTACCCCTTTTCTTATTGCTGCTCTCCATGGCTCTGCAGTTCTGTCTCTTGGCTCTCTTTTTTCTTGCGGTTATCCTCTTGCTCTTTGTTGCCCTCGTTCGTACTGTGCTGCCTATTTTACTGACCTCGGCACCTGCTCATACCATCTCAGAACCGATTCTTGAATTTTGTCTTTAATAGTCCTTACTTTCAGCTCCTTTCTGATTTCTTCATTACACCTTCAATGTGAAAACCTGCCCCCGTTTCGTCTTAGACACTTCATCTCCAGAAGCTTCTGTTTTCCTATCTGTTGCTCTTTCACAGTCCACGTTTCTGCACCATGCGTTTGAGTTGTTCGTAGAGAAATGTTTTCATCTTCACTGATATTGCAATAATGCAGGGGAGATTTGCAATATTATATTATGGGATACCCTGATTTGGACACACAGGTTCAGAAAGTTGATGTACTTAGTCTGTTAATCCAAGACCACTCCTGTCATCTTTTGCTATGAATTGTCTGCTCCCGGCAGCCTTGCTCATATTGTACAGAATGAGTGCCAGTCCATCCAAACAGAAAATAACTTACACTAGGCTGACCCGCCGTTTAAGACGACCGATTTTTAAGTGGACCATTTCTTAAGGCAATTCAATATGTAGATCAATTTGGTATTTTATACAAACTCATTAATTTGGTTATATTGCATTTGAGCGGTATTACTTTAATACTCGGAGTTTCTGTTATTTTTGTGATGAAATTGAAACTTTTTTTCTATATTGAGGTCGCCCTTTTGAACCCCCCTGATATTTACTACGCGGTGCGACATTTGTACTCCATCAACATTAATTATTTCCAGCGACATCATTTTGTCTATTATTCCAGCACATCGCGCACAAAAGCAAGGGAACGATGGGCGCACCAGAACTCTGCTCACATCATGTCACTTCGTACCGCAAGCTGCAAGTAGTAAGTCTGTGATAAGCGGAATACGGCAGCGCTTTCCACTCACGGGACGGAAGGACAATCCCAACCACTTTTATATAGTAAGAAAGAAGAAGAAGATATCGCACAGTCTGGAGTAGAAAATCATCTTTTACCTGGAAAAACAAAACTACAAATCCCATCGTGCATTGCAAAATGGACGGGGCGTGTGTGAAACTCCGCGCCTGCGTAGCACTCACGGGACGGAAGGACAATCCCGACCGTTTTTATATAGAAGGATGCTATGCATGAACATTTGCTGGATGCTGTTCAACCTAAAATCAGAATCAACATGATATGATGAAACGCCATCGCCATTCAAACAACCGCTACAACAGCAACAATAAAATAACTTTGTATGAACTGCGACATGAATGAATTCCAGAAAACACAGATAAAGACAAAACGGGCTGTCAGGATAAGAGCATACTTAGCAAATACTTCTCTAAATTCTCTGAAGCTGACCTTTTTGACAGAATCTCTGCTCTTATGCTCTCCACACTCTTAAAAAGAAGGTTCTGTAATGGTACATTACTGGCTGGTCTGGTTCCCCATAGAACCATTGCTTGACAAAGAACCATTTCAATTCTGGGAAAGGTTCTTTTCACGTAAAATTGGGTCTTTGTGCTTTGAAAGGGTTTCTAATAAGCGGACAAAACAGAAATCTTTAATTTATAGTAGCAGGATAGTAACAGATTGGGCAATCTTAAACTTTGCCTGTGTGATTGTATGTAGCAGGAGTCCTTTTAAGCTCTTGAATCCATTGGTATTTCACAAATATGCTATTATCTTTTCTGTTGTGGATCTAAATTAAAAAAGGTTCTTTCTGGAACCTTCTTGATGGTTCTTTTGGGCACCAAAAATGGTTTCCTTGTGGCATCGCTCCAAAGAATTACATTGGCGCTTTTATTTTTAAGAATGTAGAAGCTAACTCCTAGCAACAAAGCTAAAATGTCACATCTAGGCCCTTAACCTACCTGAGTATGATGTTAACCTGCATCAAACAAGCCGGTCCTCCAACTTGCAGGGAAAATGTGCGGGTTGGTGGTGGGATTGGCACTCCAGCCATCCAGTGTCACCCACTCCACTCGGGTCCCAATCCAGGTGGTTCTTTATGTGGTGGGCGTGGCAACTTCTCTCTCTCTCTCTCTCTGTAATTGGACACCTGAGATTTACCCACCATTTCATTGTCACAACAACAACAACATTTATTTATAAGGCACATTTTCATACAAAAAAGTAGCTCAAAGTGCTTTACATAATGAAGAAAAATAAAAGACCAAAAAGAAATTAAAATAAGACAACATTAGTTAACATAGAAAATGAGTAAGGTCCGGTGGCCAGCGAGGACAGAAAAAAAAAAAAACTCCAGACGTCTGGAGAAAAAAATGAAATCTGCAGGGGTTCCAGACCACAAGACCGCCAGTCCCCTCTGGGCATTCTACCTAACATAAATGAAACGATCCTCTTTGTAGTTAGGGTTCTCACGGACGTCCATTCCACTGTCACCCTGCCAGGTACTCTCAGTCATACACATGTATTTAAGTCAGGTGGTCTTAACCTTTGTTGGCATACACTCTTAATAATACTGGTTCTTTAACGGCACTTTATGGTTCTTTAATGGGTTGTGTGGTTCCTTGTTGAACTATTGCTTGACAAAAAAACATTTTGTGCTTGCAAAATGTCTTAATATGTAGAAAAAAAACCTGAAATTTGACATGTATAATAGGCTAGCAAGAAACTAACAGGTTAAGAAAACCTGGATTATTGTACAATGACAGTCCTGTTAAAACTTCGACCCATTGGTATTTCATAAATCTGTTACCATCTATTCATGGTTATTGACTGTATGGAGTCTGTTACGGAGCTAAGTAAATAAAAGTTCTTTCTGGAACCTTCATCTGGATGCGTGTTTTGGGAACCAAAAATGGTTCCCCTATGACTTAATTCAGAAGAACTGCTCTGGCACCTTTAATATTAAAAGTGTACCTGCGGCCTGTGGACAGCAAGTGTTTGACCACGTGTCTGAGTGGCATAACTGTTAGTTCTTTCAGGATAAAATGTGCAAATAGTCCTGCTTTTAAAGGCATATTTAATTTGTATAGGGTGGTCCAAATCTAATTATGCAATTTTCCTTATTACGTTTATTACATAGAAAGTCACCTGAAAAATCCCAGACCATCGAGAAGTGTGCGAACTGGCAACATGAAGAATCGTCTTTGCTCCGAACTGGAATCGTCCCCACATAAATCAAAGTCATCCAGACGATCTGGATCTGCATAATTAGATCTGGACCACCCTGTATAGACTGATAATGAACCATGTGAAGTACAAGTTTGTTCTACTGTTAACCAACAATGTGTGCGCCGCGCCAAGATTAGCATTTACTTGTTAACACACTTGCAGATGTGAGTGCTATGTGACATTTATTGTCAAGATTTTTCACAAATCATTCCTTAGATAGTTGGTGTTGATGGGGCAGTGATGCACGACTATGGATTGAATTAAGTGAGTTTGAGAATATTACGTTATTTGTCAGTTAAATAATGAGTGGAGGACCTAAATTAGCTATGATTCATGGAAATTAACCCATAAGATCTACATTTCCATCAACAACGGTATGAAGCAAACTATTTCTCTTTCAGTTACTCATAATTAACGTGAATGAGTTGGATGATGGATGGATAATTAATGTGAACCAATTGAGGTCATCACATAAAAAATTATGTGATGAAGAGGGAGGAGAAAGTTCATACCCTGGTCGATGGTGAAGTAAAGCAACTTTGCTAAACATTATGCCACACATCCAGCCACAAAGCACTCTCCCAGCAGTTTGATTTTCTTAATGGATTAATAATTCATCTGAAGCTTTCCAGTAGTTGGAAACTCATCCTGCACAAACATTAAAAATCTTCTAGCACACCGTGACTAAATGAGAAAACTGCCCCCGTAAAATGTACTGTTCTTTAACTATGTACGTCATTAGGCCCTTCTCAACATCTACCCTTGTCCAAGTTTGAATTGCCTTTTGAGCATGTTATACTGGCTGTCTAAAACATGGACAGTGTAAAGCACCTACAGATATTTACAGGTTCTTCATTACTTGTAATATTTATTGCCCAGTTTGTATATCTGGTGCATGTCCAGAGCTGTTTCTGATCTCTGCCTTGTTGATACGCTCCCAATTGAAAAACGCGTTTAAGTGGGTTAAACAGGATTGGAGGATGAATTTAGAATCACACAGCTAAGAAGCAAAATCATAAGCATTATAAAACACTTTAAGTGTATATGCAAGTCCACTCACCATACATACACTTTCAAAAGTTACTTTGATACGAGAGTTAATTCTGACAATATTGGCACCTCTTTGTAGATTGTCCACTTGGGATTCAAGGTTCTTTAGATTTCATTGCTATATCCTCTCTTCTGAACTCACTTGTCCACTTCATGATCTTGGGGTTCTGGAGCCAACTCCACGATCATCGAGCCAAGGTAGGAAACAACCCCGGATGGGTGTACTGGAATTTACACGCTCATTCATACTGGGCCAATTCAAAGACGACCGATCAAGAATAACCACTCTGTGTCCTGTGTCTATGCCAATTTTGTGGTGGAATGGCAAATAATCGAAACAACTTGAATCATTACAGAGGGACTTGGACAGCATACAGACTTGAGCAGATTTGTGGCAGATGAAATTTAATGTCAGTAAATGTAAAGTATTACACATAGGAAGTAAAAATGTCAGGTTTGAATACACAATTGGAGTTCTGAAAACCAAAAGTACATCTTGTGAGAAGGAGTTTGGAGTCATAGTGGACTCTAAGCTATCAACTTCCAGACAGTGTTCAGAAGCCATTAAGAAGGCTAACAGAATGTTAGGTTATACAGCACGATGTGTGGAGTACAAGTCCAAGGAGGTTATGCTCAACCTTTATAATGCACTGGTGAGGCCTCATCTTGAGTACTGTGTGTGGTTTTGGTCTCCAGGCTACAAAAAGGACATAGCAGCGCTAGAAAAGGTCCAGAGAAGAGCGACTAGGCTGATTCTAGGGCTACAGGGGTTGAATTATGAGGAAAGATTAAAAGAGCTGAGCCTTTACAGTTTAAGCAAAAGAAGATTAAGAGGTGAAATGTCTGAAGTGTTTAAAATTATGAAGGGAATTAGTAGAGTGGATCGTGACTGTGATTTTCAAATGAATTCATCAAGAACACAGCTACATGGTTGGAAAATTGTTAAGGGTAAATTTTGCACAGACATTAGGACATTTTTCTTTACATAGAGAACCATAGACTCTTGGGATAAACTACAGTATACCAAGTATTATGGTAGACAGTAAGACTTTAGGGAGTTTCAAAATGCGACTTGGTGGGGTTTTTTTTAGAAGAATTAAGTGGATAAGACTTGTGGGCTTTGTTGGGCTGAATGGCCTGTTCTCGCTTGGGCTAATATATTTCTTTGTGACACACTTAAACAGGCACACAAACTTCTCACTATTGTGACCAGGCTGGATTCATACTCTATCTCTGGACATACAAAGGTGGTGTTTTCATGGAGTCCTTCAGGGCGGCTTTATAGTTAATGTCAATCTGATATGGGCTGAATGCTTAACTGGTCCTCATCTGTATTTATTTGTTAAAGAGCTTCTGTAAAAAAACAAATTTCACTTTGGGGACAAATTAAGTTCTATCTATCTATCTATCTATCTATCTATCTATCTATCTATCTATCTATCTATCTATCTATCTATCTATCTATCTATATAATTTCGGGACTACCTTCTGTATAATAGCTGTTGTTGAATTGATATGTTTCACGTTTACCTTTTACCACCACAGTGTGAAATACCTGTAGTCTAATACATGTGCTTTATGTTTCTAAGAAATTATCTATATTTTCGATATCATCATATTGTTGTTTTTTTTATTCTGAGGTCACGTCTTGATTGTTTATAAATATTTGTCTAACGTTCAATCAAAATAGGAAACTGACACATTTTATTAAAAACCGGTATTTAATCATCTTTATCTATTTTGTAATACTGCGCAGGAGTGATTTCGTTAAAAATGGTATAGTTTAGTACGTAAGGATGGATATTTTATAGTCAAAAGAAAAATAACTTTTTTTTCATAATATCTCTCCATCCAGGTTCTAACCCTCGTAAGTCCAACCATAGCTTCTACGGATGGCATCGGGCGCGAGGCTGTTACCAACCCCGATCGACACAATTGCCACTCATTAGACGCGCTAATGCAGCCTCTTCACAGACTGTTATCGGGCCACTTTCGAGTGACCAATCGGCCCATCCTGCTAAAATCTGGGATGAGTGCTGGCACTTGATTCACCGAAAAAAAATCTTGAGCGTACAAAATACGAGTTAAAAAAAAATACCCAAACTGATCTCTTTGTATTAAACGTGAAAACGCCAAATCCAATAATTCTATCGTGAACATCGTCTGTCGCGGGCTAAATCCTGAAAAAAGACCTTTTGAAATTACTATAGCAGCACTTAATTGTCGGCGTAAGGAAAGTGCCCTGTACGCGTGCGCACTAGCATAGAGGCGGGGCGCAGCATCAGGTAACACCTGCCCGGCCCGTCAATGCGAGAGAATACAGGCGACTGCTGCGGTGCTTGAAAGATGCAAACGGAAGGTTTAGCGCTGCTAGCATTTTAGTATTCGTCATGTAGCAAATATATAAATATTGCACAATTTGAAGAATTAGAAACGAGCATTGCAATGAAAAATCCGAACATGTTTTCATTCATCTTATTGTTAATTCAGAGGTGTGTTTTGACAGCCACCTGGCATTTGAATTTAGCGTAGCCCGGCAATCCTCACGTCAGCAGCCCATTGTCGGGTGAAATGTTGAATTGAAAAGTGATTGCAGTTTATCCCTCAGTGACGTTTAGGTTTACACTACTTAATTCTCACTAGCCGCATGGGATTATATTAATGGAACGAGAACTTTGTGGTTAAGACACTTTTAAGAGAGATTAATTTAAGGCATGCACTGTAATTTTCAGTTCACAATTAATGGGTACCTAAAGTCCGTTCCAAACAGTTAGTTATCTAAGTCGAACCGACGTTGCCATGCAGCGTTTTATTTATTTAGTTCTTTCAAATACTCGCCGTATGATTACGTCTGCTCAGAAAATTAACGGGTCAGACTAGGTAACCGTACAGTATTTCTTTAAATGCATCAGGCAGCCAAATTACCCGGAAAGAGTCAAAAGGGTTTATGAGTAAGGACGTCGATACATAAAGCCATTTGCTGTCATTTAAAAGAACTGCGAACCCAAGTGTGTGCACCTTTATTTATAGTGAGTATCATTTTACAAGTATTTGTGCATACAGTGTTGAATACTTTCCCATTTGGGTTAAGGAAAAGTTTATAGCAGTTCTGCATGCCTGAGAAAGCCTAAACGTTATACTTAACTGAAGGATCTTTTACTGTGATATTATTATTACCATACTTTTCATCTGTACACTTCCATCTACTTTACATCGTTTTTATTCTGCACACACGTCTATACACACTCTTGGGCCAGGTTAGATTGACCAGATAACCAAACCAAAAAAACCCGTGCAGACCTAAGGAGAACTAATTCCAAATCGTCAGGGATTTGAGAATGCAAGGTTTGTAATTGCGTTTATCTTTAACTTGTTACAGAACTTCGAGCCTGCACTCAGTGAAGAGCACTATTCAAGAATAAACTGAATTAAATTTAATAAGGGGGTTATGATATTTGAGATGTAGATGCTCTGCAGAGAGGAAAATGGGGTCCTGGTGATCTTCTCAGCAGTCTTTACCACTCTCTGCAGGCGTTTGCGGTCCATAGCAGTAGTGTTGCCGTACCACACGGTGATGCAGCTGGTCAAGACACTCTCAACAATGCAGCTGTAAAAGTTGCTGAGGATCTTAGTTGACATACCAAACGTCCTCAGCCTCCTCAGAAAGTACAGCCGCTTGACCAGCTGTGTGGTGTTAAGTGTCCAAGTGAGGTCCTCACTGATGTAGATGCCCAGGTATTTAATGCTGCTCACCCTCTCCACTTCAAGCCCTCAGATGAACAGTGGTCGGTGAGGTCTCCTCTCCTTCCTCATGTCCTCTATCATCTCTTTCGTCTTGTCTGTGTTGAGGGTGAGGTTGTTGTCCTCACACCATGACGCCAGACTGTCCACCTCCCTCCTGTAGGCCACCTCCTCCCCACCAGTGATGCGCCTAATCAATGCGGTGTTGTCTGCAAACTTTAGGATGATGTTACCATTGTGGGAGGCGACACAGTCGTGGGTGAACAGGGTATGATTTAGCTATGATTAAGTAATACATTCCAAATATGAGCAAAGGAATTATTTATTGGTGTAAAATGTGGCTACACTTGGGTGTTCTATAGTGTTAACTAAAAGCCATATTCTCTGGGCATGGAGTGCAGCCATTGTCAAATGGCATCTTTTGACTCATTTAAACATTGTGCAACAGCTCATCAATGAAATCAATAAATTTTGATACATTTATTTTGCAATTAAGTGTTTATTGAGAACCAATGAAATAAGCTATTTGATAGAAATTATTGTAACAAAACAATTTTATGAGGTTATGTTAAAAAGAAAATAAAAACCCCACTGATACCCCACCCTATTCTTTCAAGGTATACGTTTATTGTAGAGGATGATGCTGTCTGATTTGACTGAGGAGAAGAGAAGTGGTGTCTCCATGCCCAGGACATCCCAAGTCCCATAGGATAGGTTCAGTTATCAACATGGATGACTCTATGTTTGGTGTTGTACTAGATCTACCAATTGATGCCATTTATCAATACTGGTCTCAGATGCACCATTAATCCTACCTACCAAGAGCTCTAAGTGGTTCAGATTGAGCTAATATGCTTTCCAAGCATGACGAGAAGAGAGCTGATCTGGCAAGGGAAAATAGCTTTTCTTGCATATAAGTGGGCTTGGGCTGTTTGGTTACAGAAATAATATGGCAGGCAGTAGTGGTTAAGGCAGTGGACTTCAGACCCTAAGGCTGTGGGTTCAGATCCCGCTACTGACATCGTGTAACTATAAGTAAGGCACCTGACCTGCCTGTGCTCCAATTGGAGAACCAGAAGAAATGTAACCAATTGTATCATAAATGTTGTAAGTCGCCTTGGGGAAAGGCGTCAGCCAAATATGTAAAGTAAATATTTGAGGTAATAGAAGTATATATAAAAGTGGAGCTTCCCCAAAACATAATGATGGAAGGTTTGAAATAGACGATAGCAGGGATTTGAGGTCAGCTTCCTAGCAATTCATCCCTAGGGGTCAGGCAAAGCCCTTGTAGTAATTTTAAATAGATAATTTGAGCGATGTTTATATCAGTTATGAATGCTTGGCAAAAAGAAAATTTAAGTGAGGGAGAGAAAGACCAGTGGTGATTGGCTGTGTATAGTAAGATAAGCAGACTATTTTCTAACAGCTAACTACAAAAAACGACTTTATGTGCAGTTAACTGAAGCCATACATTGTGAAGTCAACTCCCACAGCAAATGCCTGACCATTGTAATACTGTTTGCCTCAATTCGACTTCTTTTTTGTGTGAGTTCATGTAAAATGTATTTACTGTCATTGATGAGACTTTGAATTAAATTATTTAAGTCTCCCAAATGTACGGGACAATAGAAAGCACCGCCTATAGCTAACTAGAGGCTGAAAATGTAAAATATATTCAAAGCAACAGTGCAGAGGTCATTAGTTTAAATGGTATTGACATGAATGTCCAGTTGTATTGTAAAAACTGACAGTTTGTTGATGCAAAAAATTATTTATCAGGAGTGACTTTGGGGCATCACAGCAATCACAGAAGCTGCAGCTTTCTTTGATTACTAAATGTGCAATATATGTTTGCATATGAATTTATAATCTAGGAATTCTGTGGTTCGTTCTTGTTTATCATTTTCAAATGCACTTCATATTGGTGCTGAATACTTGATTTAAATGTTTTAATATATGATTTTTAATGTAAACATATAAGTTTGTAATCTTTAATCATGCAACGTGCAAATTCAGATCTGTAATGTAGTGAGACATTGGTCTGTTACAGACTGTCTCACATCGTCTCTCGTTTTCTTCATAATGGACACATCGTGTTGTGACAGTTTAGGGCTTTTCCGCTCCCTTGTACCCTCAGACCACACGTCAGACACCAGATAAAAGTCCAAATAATTGATTTATTATTATAAATAAGTGCACAAAGCACACACCTCTCCACAATTCTCAAGAAACAATATACAATAAATCACAATCCTCCTCTCCCAGATGCTTAAACTCAGCTCGTCCGTCTGGGATTTCCCAGAGTCCTTTATAGTCCCTGACCCGGAAGTGTTTGTCCCTCAGTCCATGTGATTTTCTATCACTTCCGGGTCAGGTAAAAACTCCTTTTTTTTTCTTCAGCCCAGAAGTATATCATTTCTTCCGTTCCCGTGACTTGGAAATACTTCCGGGCTGTACGGAAAATATAAATCCCTGGGCCTCCCTGCAGCGACTCCTGGCGGCCCCCATGGTATCCAGCAGGGCTGTGTATTATAACTCCACTGTCTATGATTCCCTGCTGGCATTCGGGGCACCTCTATGCTGCAAGGAGGGCTCCATCTGGCGGCCTGGGGGTATTGGCCGGCCATATCTCACAGTGTGTATATGTGTGTGTGCGTGCTATTACACATCAACTATTGAAAAGACCCCCACTGACTTTGTTACATGTTCTTCTATTTGCAGACAATTAAATAAAACCACATTTTGAAGCTGGTTTGGTTTGAACCCACCACCAAGCCGCTCATGCTGAACGATGTTACCGGCAGCATTATGTTCTCCACGGCTTCTGCAGACCCTTTCATGTCTGTCTCATGTGCTCAGGGTGAACCTGCTCTCATCTGTGAAAAGCACAGGGCACCAGTGATGGACCTGCCAATTCTGGTATTCTATGGCAAATGCCAATTGAACTCCATGGTGCCAGGCAGTGAGCATAGGGCCCACTAAAGGGCATCGGGCCCTCAGGCCACCCTCATGAAGTCTGTTTCTGATTGTTTGGTCAGCGACATAAAATTGGGTATCCATCAGACCACCTGTGTTGTTTGATTTATGTTCAACTTAACGACTGGGAACCATTCTTCATCTTGATAGCACCATAAATATGTCAAGCTTTCCATGATCTGAGCCTATTTTGTTTTACGCTTTTTTTTAAATGAGGTATATTCATGGCCCCGCGCTCATAACAGATGTGTAGGCCTAATAGTGTGTTTGCTGCATTTTATTTGCAGATCATCAGTACTTGTTTTCATCAAAACTGTATGTCTTCATCTGGATGCAACTGTCTTTTTTGCCCCATATAACAATTAGAATGCTTTCACAGTGATACTCATCGAGCCAGCATTGGGGTTTGAACTGCCTCATTAAGGTTACCTGTCTGATCGTTTTTTTTTGCCTGTTACACAGAGGATTGTTTGGGATCCTGTGTTTACAAGTTTTATTGTGACCGGTTTTATTCCCTGTAACTGCAACAATCACCTTTGTTAAATGAACTGGCCTTTCTTTTTTAAGTTCGACACACAGCAAAGAGGAGCAGCTGCTTCAGTGCCATTTTAATTGGTATGCTGACTTGACAAATGAGAGACCATTCAATCTATCAAGACCATTTCTTTAGCTTTAGTTTTAAATGCAATTCACCTTAATGTTTGCTGATTTTCTCAAGCACATGATCCCCTCTTAAGCTGACAGAATGTTGCCAGATCTACTTTAGCAATGTCTTTGAGGATTTTAAATACCTAGATTAGGTCGCCATGCAGTCCTCTCTTTTTGAGACTAAACAGGTTTAATTATCAGAGTTGTTAGGGTAGGGGTTTTCCTTACGTTCTGGGATGCACTTGGTTGCTCTCCTCTGCACAGTGCTGTTCTGTCTTTCTTGTACTGTGGTGACCAAAATTGCACACAATTCTCCGGATGCGGTCTTAATAGTTCATTATATAGTTTGTGAATAATGTTCCCTTGACTTAAGTTGAACACTTTTTGTGAGATAACCTAATATTTTATTTGCCTTATTAATTGCTTCTGTACATTGCTTAGTTGACCAGGATAGGGTCTGCTGAAGTGCACCTATTAGCCAGTTCCTTGTATATAACAAGTCCGTCACAAACACCTTTTTTGTGTCACATGGTGATAAGTGACTATAAGGCATTATAGGAAGTCCTTAAAGCTGCTATCCTAAAGTGTTACAAAGTTCTCTTGCAGTCAGAAACACAAATTGAAACATTTTGTTCCCGTCCTCTCAGCAGTGATTCAGCACCTTGGTTAGCAGCTGTTTGGCATGGCTGATCTGAGTGGCCTGCTTTAACAGAAGACCTCATTTAATTGTACACAAAGCAGAAACTGACTTGAAAATGATGCTTTATCTGGAGAATGAGCAAAGGTGGCTCTGTAGTTAGTCTAGCTGGTACTGTAATGCACTGCATATTCCAGTCTTGGTCAAAAGGGAGCTAAGAAGCATGACAGAGGCAATTTAGCACTAACAGCTTTATCCTATTGTTCTCAAACCTAAGATTCTGCTTATATTTAAAAATTAAGACTTATCTGCATTGAAAAGTGTTCAAAGTTGTTTCATATAACCATAAAAATGTATATCTGCTGGTCACATTTTACTTCTTTGACTGGAGGAAGTATTAATCAGCCAACAATTTACTTCTATCACTTACATACATTTCTGTGATTTGCTTAGTTTTTAAAGACCATTTCTCTGTTCACTTATTGATAAAACACTTGTTTTCTATAAAATGTCTAAAGCTGACTTGTCTTTTTTTTAAAAAAGATACAAACATATTTCTCTTGTAACTAAAGTGAACCTTAGCTGTTTTTAATGAATTGATTATTGCGAGAAAGGAGCTTGGTTATCTTTTAAAGTTGTTTGGGTTTCTGACGCTTCCATCTCGATAAAATGTCTCCATTGCTAGTGGTGAGGTTCTTTTTAACACGGACAATGCCTTCTTCTCTTGCCTATTTGGTGTGTGGATAGAGCCATTACTGAAATGAATAATGCATACTAGATATTAAAACATTACTGAATTTTCATAGCTGTTGTTCCAATACTGTACTGTAAGTTCTTACAATAGATAAGTTGGATAAAGGTTTAAAATTGTATGACCATCCATCCATTTTTTGTTCAATTCTTGTATAAGGCCAATCTTCAAATAGAAAATCAGTAAGGACACAGAGAAAATGTGCAAGTTTCATAAAGTGACCATATTGCAAATCTTACTCATGTTCTTGGAACTGCACCACTGTATGGCTCAAAATGCATCTGAAGGTTTATTTATTATTTGATATATTTCTTATTGTATTCTTTGAAGGGTTACATTTAAATTTAGAACAGTATAATCAGTCAAACAGTTGCAGATTTCATAATTGTAGACATTTAAAAAGTTACCGTATGAACATTCTTACCATCTTTTGGTTTGTGTTCCTGTTAACTTCATGAAATGTCTTGTAGCAGTGTTCACAACTATTGTATTCTCAAAAAAATCTTGTGAAGTCCAACAATTGACGGGACTGTTTTGAGTTTCCAGTTAAACTATAGTGAACATGGCGAGAATAATGTAGGTATTTCACTCCTTGAATTAATACTTACTTCTTGAAAGCCATGCTCCCTAAATCTCCTCTCCCTAACCAATGTGTTGAGTATAACATTTGATCATTTGGGTCATTGGTGTTGACTGTCTTTTGAGTGCTGGCTTTATTATAAATTTTTATCAGGAGACCCTTTTATCTGTTTGGGTTTAGTACTAATAATAGTGAAATGCGTTTATATTCCTATATGTACATGTACAGTGGGTATGGAAAGTATTCAGACCCCCTTCAATTTTTCACTCTTTGTTATATTGCAGCCATTTGCTAAAATCAATTAAATTAATTTTTTCCCTCATTAATGTACACACAGCACCCCATATTGACAGACAAAAAAATGAATTTATGAAATTATTGCAGATTTATTAAAAAAAGAAAAACTGAAATATCACATGGTCCTAAGTATTCAGACCCTTTGCTCAGTATTTAGTAGAAGCACCCTTTTGAGCTAATACAGCCATGAGTCTTCTTGGGAAAGATGCAACAAGTTTTTCACATCTGGATTTGGGGATCCTCTGCCATTCCTCCTTGCAGATCCTCTCCAGTTCTGTCAGGTTGGATGGTTCAAAAAGTTCTATCTTGGAGTTTGCTAAAAGACACCTGAAGGACTCTGAGATGGTGAGAAATAAGATTCTCTGGTCTGATGAGACCAAGATAGAACTTTTTGGCCTTAATTCTAAGCGGTATGTGTGGAGACAACCAGGTACTGCTCATCACTTGTCCAATACTGTCCCCACAGTGAAGCATGGCGGTGGCAGCATCATGCTATGGGTGTTTTTCAGCTGCAGGGACAGGACAACTGGTTGCAATCGAGGGAAAGATGAATGCGGCCAAGTACAGGGATATCCTGGACAAAAACCTTCTCCAGAGTGCCAAGGACCTCAGACTGGGCTGAAGGTTTACCTTCCAACAAGACAATGACCCTAAGCACACAGCTAAAATAACGAAGGAGTGGCTTCACAACAACTCTGTGACTTTTCTTGAATGGCCCAGCCAGAGCCCTGACTTAAACCCAATTGACCATCTCTGGAGAGACCTAAAAATGGCTGTCCGCCCAACGTTTACCATCCAACCTGACAGAACTGGAGAAGATCTGCAAGGAGGAATGGCAGAGGATCCCCAAATCCAGGTGTGAAAAACTTGTTGCATCTTTCCCAAGAAGACTCATGGCTGTATTAGCTCTAAAGGGTGCTTCTACTAAATACTGAGCAAAGGGTCTGAATACTTAGGACCATGTGATATTTCAGTTTTTCTTTTTTAATAAATCTGCAACAATTTCAAAATTTTTTTTTTTGTCTGTCAATATGGGGTGCTGTGGGACCCCTAATGAGGAAAAAATTAATTTAAATGATTTTAGCAAATGGCTGCAATATAACAAAGAGTGAAAAATTGAAGGGGGTCTGAATACTTTCCATACCCACTGTATACCCGGCCAATTTAGAGCTGCCACTCATCCTTATCTGTGTGTCTTCAATGGGTTTGGAAAGCACAGACATGGGAAGAACATAGAAACTGTAAATCCATACTGTCAAATCTGAAACTACATTTGCGTTCAGCAAAATATTCGACTATTGTATCCAATTTGTATGAAAATCAAAGATCAATATGGCCACCTAAGCAAATGATAAAAAGATGATAAACCAGATCTGTCAGATCTGTCTGAAGGCGCTGGTATTTTTTGCTGCAGCAGTCCAGTAATGCTTCAGAATTATCATTTGGGCAGACTCACTGCCTGAGTTTAGAATTAACTGAATTAAATAATAATCCCAATGTATCTGTGGGCTCCCTGGGTGCTGCTGAGAAATCATAGGTGTAGGAAGACTCTCACACTTTCAGGGAAGGATCTGCAAAGAATGGAAAATCATGCAGCAGGATGTCACATTGTGTTTATCAATGTTTTCTACTTTTTACAGCAGGATTGTGGAATCTTAGTTTCCTCAGTGGCCATTAACTTTGGTACCTGCCAATTTCTTAACTTAAAAAAAAATCTTTGAGTTTGTGAACACGTTATTTAATCAAATATTGTGCTTTTTGTTGCTTTTGTCAATCTGCTTGTTAGAAATTCCTTATAGCCATAAATTATACTTTTCTGGGAAAATCAAATAAGCGGAATAAGGAATGAATAGAAACTGACAACCCCTTAACTTTTTCCTTTTTTTTCCCCAAATGACCTGTTAAAAGCAACTAGCTAATGGTGAGCATACGCTTATAGGTGAAAATGGCACTGACTTACCTGATTAGTTGTAGACAAACTTATTTGCCAGTCACAGTTAATGGTGAATGAAAAGACACAATAAAGAACTTCACATTCTTGATAATAAAGTGACTTAAGATACTTTAAAAATGGTGGAAAGTTAAGGGGCTTTGTTGCAGTTTGAGTCATGGCAGTAGTGCGTATATTTCTGAGTTTCAAGAAGTAAATGTCATTATTAAACATAGGCAACAAAAAATGATAATACATTTTAAAAATTATTGCAGCCGGTGGTCAAGGTGGCATTTTGGGACTTGCATTCCTCATTCTTATTCTGCAAAGATCTGTTGGCCATTCTGAATACCAGGTAGCAGTAAGACCACGAGCAGACATGTCAGACCAGCCCAGAGAATTCTGACTCTGGAAATTGCATCTATTATAATGACAGCAATTGACCAATCTCAGTTACCAACTGGGCCTGGACTGATGTATGGTTTTAGCATTCTGGATTGATTTGGACCAAGGGTGGGCCTTTTTCAGTTATGAGTTCTATGTCTTACTTTTGGTTCATGACCTTGGGCAACACAGAGTCAGAGAGTTCAGCTGTGCTGTATAACAGCTGAGGAGGTCTGGTTAAAAATCCCAGGCCAGTTGTGGAGTTTACACATTCACACTATGTGTGCATTTTTCGTTCTTATCAAGCCAGTTGCTGACTGGAAATTGACCTGGTATGGAATATTCTGGATGTGTATGTCAGCATGCCTAAGGTGAGTTACTTGTAGCCCATCCACAGTTTGGTCCAGTCAGCTGGTGAGGCTGAGACCCTAGTCCCCACAATCCATGGATAGATTAAGTAGATGGATGGATGGAGTGATGGATGAATTAATGACTGATGACCACAAGCTTTGCACATGGACAGTGTGGAAAATGATGAGGCCAGAACAACATTACAAGTTAGCACAGGTTTGGAATAGCCAGTCTCACAGTGGTTGGCACCATCACTAACAACAGACCATTTCTTCTGCTGCTAGTTAGGTATGGTTATCACACAATGATATACTGAGGAGACCCTATATCCCAGTCTATAAAAATGTAAACTAGGCCTGCCTTTTTGAAACTTTCAATGCAGTAATATTCAGTCGATTTCTGTGAGCTCCCTGTGCGATTTTTTTTTGGCATTTTATGTCTTTGAATATTCTTGTGATTTTGTGAAACATCAATCACAGTTATGGAGAGAGCGTTTGCACAAAATTAGTGATGATTAAAAAGTTATGAGTCTTATTTATTAACAGAAACACCAATAAATCTAAGCAAGTTTCATTGTTCAGCATAATTTCAATTACTGCAGTTGTTATAAACCTTTTCCATGTCAGTAAATAAAATACTGTATTTTGCCTTGCTTGTGCAACTACTGCTCTTTAACTGAGTTCACATTTTTGGCATTGGGGATCCACGGCTTTGTAGAGTAGTCATTAAACTATTGTTGTTTCTGTGTTTACGCCCATTTTTGAATGTCATCATTTTGTTTTATTTAAGTTTTTTGTTTTATTGGTTTAACTCTCATGTCATTTCACCACCATTTTGTGGCTTTTTTAATTGTTATGGCTTTCTTGTTTATTGGGTGTAACAAAAAGGCGCTATGTAGGCACCTGACCCAACACAGACTCACACCGGAGACACGTATAAAAACAAGAAACTTTTATTTTTCTTCACCTGTAGGGCATGTCTTCCCGTGTCCCAAAGCAGACAAAAACACCAACATGCACAGTCCTCTTTTGCACCACCACTTTTCCTCCAAGCTTTGTCCTCCTCCTCCTGACTCTGGCCCTTGAGTGGTGGCTGCTGGCCCCTTTTGTAGTCCACCCAGAAGTGCTCCAGGTGGTTGACTCCCGAATTCCAACTGCACTTCCAGGTGTGGCGAATACACTGCCCATAATGGCTCAGGAGTCCTGCCTGCAGCACTTCCTGGCGGCGCCGGAGGGACCCAACAGGGCTGCACCCAACTCCAGTTCCCATGGAGCCCTGCAGGAAACCGACGCACCACTCCAACCCATGGGGGCTGCCATCTAGCCAGGGGGGGGTATTGCACAGTCCATGGCTTCTCCCCCTGAACATATAGCAAAGGGGCGTCCCAGCTAGGCATGGACCCTGGCCGTCTGCCACAGGGAACTACACAAGTTTCTACTATGTGATTCCCATCAAGTGATGATGTTATATTATGGTTTTCAAGGTTTCTGAGACCAAGGAATATAGTGCTTGTATTCCTCTTTTTCAGTATTGTGTTTTTAACGTTAAAAACCTTGGATGATCTTCTGCAGCACCATCTTGTTTTCCTTATGGATGTCACAGGATGGTTCTTGGAGGCCACGTGCTATAACGTTACTATGTGCCGCACATACCTAATTGATCCATGAATGGATTTCTAAAAGAAAAATCTTTGAGTCATTTTGTGTTATTAGTTTTTGATATTCAATATTTCCGATATTCTTTTTTGTCCTCCGATTATGATTTACATCTTCTGTTTCTTGGGTCATGTACTCTTTCTAGCTTATTATTTACCTTTCAGTTTTCTGAGTACAATTCTATCTACATGTGCTTAGCTTTCTTATTTAATTGCTGTCACCCTGGTTATGACCCCTGCACGCATTTTAACTTCTCCATGCTATCTCCTGCTTCTGTTTTCTCTCTAAATTGCTGTTGTCTTGTGCTGGCAGTACATCATTGCAATGTTTTTCGCACACCATGGAATACTAAGTGTTCTGCCAGCATGAATTTGATGTAGGGAAGTGAGAACAAGAAAAGTGGCACATTGTAAAGGTAGCGATTGAGCCGAGAGTGAAGAGCGCAATGGTGGATGGTGGCTCATTTGGGCAAGTGATTTTTACAGCCCTAGCATTAGAATCTTTGGATGGTCGAAATTTTCTATAATGTTAAGCACATTTTCATGCCAAATTCATGCTTTATAAATCTTGACGTTTACATTAAAATTGCTTACATGCAATTTGGAGCATAGGTATGCTTTATACATGCGGCCCCTGGGGTCTCATTTTTTAAACTTTTGTATATGTGCACCAAAAAACAGGAAAAGGGGTATTGCAATAAAAAAAAAATACAAATACAATTTATAAAACCTTGTGTATGCACATTTCTACACAATTTACCTTTGTTTGGTGTCCTAAGTGTGGGAGTCACCATGTATATTGAATGCCAAAATGTTACTGCTGCTGTAAATTTGTGGTAACCTCTACCAGCTGCACCTGCCCGAAATAAAAAAGGTCCCGTCTCAAGTTACAAAGCAGATTGCTTGTCATGGCAGAACGTATGTGTGCGATGGGGGAAGTAAAAATAACATCTACACTTTCTGATTTCGATCTGCGAATGGCATATGTAATCAAGGATGCTGTATTATGCAGCATTATGCCACAACAGTCCTGATTTTAGTCAGTCTCATCTTGGCATCACAGATGACTTGTATATTAATGGAATGAAGCAGCTTCATACTTTCTTGGTGTCCTTATTGAAATATTTATTATTATGTTAAGAAAACCAGACTCTGGTGCAAAGTGTGTTTTTATGTTGCTCATCACACCCACACCATAAAGAAACTGAATATCAACCACTTTCCTCTTGCCAGAAAGCCAGTCATTGTTAAAATCTGGATATGAACGAGTAAAGCCTGATTTTGAGCAGTCTGTCTTTCTAATGCCAAGGTCAACTGACTGTTGGAACCCTGAATCGACTCATAAGGGTTCTGGGCAAAAAAAAATCTAAAAACAGATATCCTTTGTATATGATTATTTGCATAGTCTTCAAGCTGTATTGTGTCAAACCATTAGGCTATGAATATGCTAGAGGGCATGAGATTCAGAGCTTTCTGTACACAAACCTGTGTTTGTATTTAATAAAATTATTGACAAAAAAGTGATTGCCTTGGTTTCTAATTCTGACAAGAGAAAACAGGTAGACAATATAAGCTGATGGAAAATCCAGGTAAGTTATTCAGTGCAAATATGCAACTGGCCCTCTTAAAAGGCAATTAGAATAAAGTCCATCCATCCATCCATTATCCAACCAGCTATAGCCTAACTGCAGGGTCACGGGGGTCTGCCGGAGCCAATCCCAGCCAACACAGGGTGCAAGGCAGGAAACAAACCCTGGGCAGGGCGCCAGCCCACACACACACGGGACAATTTAGGGTCACCAATGCACCTAACCTGCATGTCTTTGGACTGTGAGAGAAAACCAGAGCAACTAGAGACACAGGGAGAACATGCAAACTCCATGCAGGAAGGACCTGGGAAATGAACCTGGGTCTCCTTACTGCAAGGCAGCAGCGCTACTACTGTGCCACCCTTAGAATAAAGTCTCTAGTCTATATCATATTCATCACTTTTTAGTGTAACGTTTGTCACATCAGTGCACATTATAATAACAGCTCAGTGATATGAATTATTACATGCGTGATTCTTCATTTAGCTGGTTTGGCTACATTTCCCTACTTGACCAATTACCCTTTTTCTTTGAAATATTGCGTATGGATGGGTCAGAGTAGTTTTAATGCAAGTTCTCCCATTACGTTTTTTTACATGGAAAGATGCATCTTTTTGTACGTATGTAAACATTATAAATCTGATCCCTGTGCCCTCATGTACAGGGTGGTCCAGAACTAATTATGCAGATCCAGACCGTCTGGATGACTTTGATTTATGCAGGGATGATTCCAGTTCGGCGCGAAGACGATTCTTCATGTCGTCAGTTCACACACTTCTCAATGGTATTTATATTTCGAGTAATAAACTTAATAAGTTAAAGTGTAATGAAAATTGCATAATTAGATCTGGACCACCCTATATAAAATCTTACTTTGATTTCATACTAAAATTTTGCTTATGTAAGAAAGGCAAAAAAATGGGGTACACATAAAAAAATCAGATGATACAAAAATGTGTGTATGGCAGGTTACACGGCAAGTTCTTTTAAAATCCCAAATCCACATGTGCACACGGGGACGCACTTATAGACACTGCCTGTCTGTATCCATGTATGGCTTAAAAATGACCTTTTCGAGTATGTATAACCTAATCACCATATACATTTCTCTTATGTTCCTGTGTGACGTCTACTCTACAAACCATGGAAGAACAAAGGAAAAAGGCAGAAAAAGAAACTGATGTGGATGTGAACTTGAAGTATTATTGACTGAAGTGGAGAAGCGAAAAAACATTCTGTCTGCTGGTCTCCTTGCAGGAGTTATCAACAAAAGAAAAAATCAAGCGTGGGAGCAAATGACTGCTGCAGTAAATCCTACAACATCAGAGCAGCACTCTGTTGCTGAAAGGAAGAAAAAGTGGCACAAAGGTTCTTATACAAAGTCTGGAGTGAAAATGAGAATTGCAGAACACCTACATTGACTGTATGCTACTGGTGGGGGTACCGGTACTCATGACGTCAGTCACTTTGACCTGCGAGTTGCAGCTGACAGCCATCCGTGGCATTTTGCTACACTGTGATGAGGATTCCGGTGTAACGCATCAAGATGATGTGCTTGAATTCATCTATTTTACCTTGTTCAATATCACATTTCTATAGGCTAGTTCAATAATCATGGCCAAATGAAGCACAGCATAACTGTTCAAGTTCCAATGAACACACCTGACCAATATGTGCCCTTACATTTGTTTATTTTATCATTTTGCAGATTACAATTTGCCAAGTGGGGAGTGCAAGAGCAATGTGCCATCGTCCAGTGTCCAGACCTCCAGCAGTGTCAGGCGACCCATGCGACATGTTTTGACTGATTAGGAACAACTGGCACAAGAACAATTGGCTGATGTCTGTGCCATCACGATGCAGCAAACCTTTGTACGGCTGTACAGTAGTGTGCTGCCCAATGAGTCCAAACATTGCCATCTAACTCTTGTGAACAGATAGGGGCACCAATACAACTCCAGGTTCAAATTAAAATATTTTAATCCACACAGCTCTATTCAGATAATAAACACAACCAAATACAGATGCCCACCACCTCCCAACTCTGATTCATTTAGGTGTGGTGGTGCTGAACTTGGCATCATTTCCAGTAGCACATTGTGGCTTGTTGGAAGCACTTCTATCCTTACCTAAGGAACCCTATAGGGCTGTACTTCTGGACTCCAGTTCCCATGCAGCCCTGCGGGTGTCCAATCTGAGACTGAGTGCTACCTGTTGATTTAGGGGAATGGACTGCTTTTGGCTTCCAGCTCTCATCATTAGATTAGTCCTTCCAGTATCCCAGCCAGGATGGGAATTATAGGGCGTCCCGGCTGGGTAATGTCTGTAACTGGGTCATCCTTCTGGGATGCCTGTCTGTCCTTTTGGGCAGGTATACTCTTAATGAATCAATGGTCCATTCTATCACTGATTGTGTGTGGGAGCACCTTTCATTATATCTCCTCCCCTGTGGTGTTTGCAAATTGGTGAGTTTCTCATATTGGGTACCCACGTTTACCTGAAAGAAAGATTATAGGTGTTTTTAATGTCCGAAATTCAATTGTGCTCATATCAATTTGGCTTGCTTCTCAAGAAGCCAACCATCACACACCGCATGACTCTGAATTCTGCACACCAAGTTACTGTTTGATATTATGAAGGATTCATGTGTTGAGTCAGGCTACCTTGCAGCAACGTTAGATGCATTTGAGAATCACATATTACTTGGATGTTTCTTTTTAATAAAGTAAATTCGTTCTGTGATGGTGCCTTTATTTCAGCATATGTGCAATCAATTACAAATAATGGCATTAGGGAAATCAGCAATCAATGCTAATTGCCTTTTGATCTTGCCTTTCTCTCCTTTACTGCAAGGAAATTGAATTTATCTGGGTGCCATCTTAATTATACCATCCCAAACAGATGGCATGACACAGCCCAGCAATGACTGCGAGACCCCTGACCGGGCAGTCGGTTCAGTTGCCAAATAGCTCACGGTTGTTAACACCTGCAATGGGACAGGGATTAAGTGATTTCTGCATGATGGTTGCCAATTCAGCACACAACTCCAGAATGATGACTAAGAGTTCTAAGTTGGCTCATTAGCCAGTCATCATCATGAGCCAAAAAATAGTCACAATCTCAAAAAACTGCCATCTTGTGTATTGCCTGTCATTAGCAATATCCTCCAGAGCTAAAACTGTCACTGCCAGTTATGTCATCCAATACACAGAATATCATTTTTAACGATAAAATAGATCAGCTACATACTGCAGCAGTTACTATTAAGCATATGATTTAGGCGTTACTACCAACATTGAAGACAGCTGTATTTAGAGCGCATATCAGTTAACTGTGATCAAATTAGTAAAAGAACACTGGAGTGCCACTTGCCCCTCATTGAAATGTGCAACAAAATGAAATTTAGGGTTAGTTTCATTGTTCAGCTGCCACCAAAAAAGTTTGCACAGGACTTACAGATGGTTGTAACATAGCATTACTTTAAGCCATTTTCCAGGCTGAGTTTGTGTTTCATAAATCTCAACTTTTGTATAAGAAATAGCTTGCTGTACACATGATCCCAAGTGTAAGCAAGTCTTATGCATGATGCCTTGCAAATTCTAAGTGACCATTGTGTTTTTTTCCCCTCGTATCACAATAGTACAATTTTCAACCAGGTGCCCGTTTTGGGGGGAAGAGTGGGGGCTATTGGGATGTGGCAGGGCAGGTCAAAGCTTAATGCTTTCCAAATAACTTCTACAAACATCACAGTAAATCTGTTAAATGTTATGTTAGGTGAGCTTTTTGAGGCATGTTATCAATAATGTCAATAATGAGAATTGGGATTAATAAAGTATTTATCTATCTATCTTCTGTCTATCTATCTATCTATCTATCTATTGTGAACGCTGGCCCGGACACAGACAGACGGACATCATAATTTCACCACACACCCTTTATTATATACAATATTTACAAACTTTGTGCACTACCAACCCCAGTGCCTCCTGCACCGATCCCCCAAAGTCCAGGCCACACAGTCCTTTTGTCTTTCTCTCCTGGCCGCCTCCAGTCCTCACTCCAGCTCCGTCTTCCTTCCTCCCGACTCTCACCAATGACTGGAGGGAGGCGGCCCCTTTTATGGGAACCCGGATGGGCTCCAGCTGCTTCCCAGCACTCCTCCGCAGACACGCCCTTGTGTGGCAGAAGTGCCGGCTGCGCACCCGGAAGCCGTCCGGGTGTCCCCTGTCGTCTTCCCCCCAGCATTTCCTGGTGTGGCGGAAGTGCTGGGCTCCAGAGCTGTTCAGGCAGCGGGGCGCCGCCTGGCGGTGAACACGGGCCCCTACAGGGCTGGGCTTCCATGCCCCTTACCCGAGGCCACCAAGATAACCAGGGCGGACACCCCCTCGTGGTCTGGAGGAGGTACTGGCCCTCCTCCGGTCCTCCTGGGTGTCCCGGCCGGGCTCCTGCCTCGGCCGGATGTGGCAGATGGTCTGGAAGTGGGGCACCACCTGGCAGTGACCACAGGGCCCTACAGGGCTGGGCTTCCATACCCTCTACCCGAGGCCACCAGCGTAACCAGGACGGACGCCCCCTCGCGATCTGGAGGAGGTACAAGCCCTCCTCTGGTCCTCCTGGGCATCCACGCTATCTAATATGGAGAACCCCTTTGACATAAAAAAAAAAAACTGAAACTTTTTGTCCCCGACTTAGAGACCTTGAATGTCTTTAATGTTGGAAAATCACTAATCTTCAACTATTTAAGTTTTTATTTGGAGCATGGGTTATTCATAATTTCATTCCCAGTTATGAGATGCTCCTTAAATCTTACCCAGTCCAGATTCATTAGGGCAAGGTTCTCCTTTTAACACTGGATCCAGTAATCACCCATTCTGCACAGAATGCACTTACACAGACCTTGCTCATGTTTAATTTTTTGTGATTCATATTTAATCCTTATAGTGTCTTCAAATATTTTCACAATGGTAATATTTTCTTTTGTCATCAATGATGAGGCCTATCCAGACACTGGATGATCTTCGAGAGACATCCTTTCATGACAGAATTCTGTAGCCTATGTCTTGACTCTGCCATATCAAAGGCATGGTCTTCATACATACTGACTTGGTAAGAATGAGTCTATGAAGGTGTCCATATTATTCTCCAGCATTACAAATTCAAAGATAACACAGTACGTATGTTTGTAGTTTTCAGATGTCATGTTGACTTGTTTTTCAAGCAAGGAACATATATTATAAATCACAGATGTTTGAAATTTACAAATCACATATTTTAGTACATAGGAGCTAACCTTTGGCTACTTTTAAAATCCACACTATGGAATACCCGTTTCAGGCCCATCCATCCATTATCCAACCCGCTATATCCTAACTACAGGGTCGCGGGGGTCTGGTGGAGCAAATCCCAGACAACGCAGGGCGCAAGGCATGAAACAAACCCTGGGCAGAGCGCCAGCCCACGGAAGGGCACACACACACACACCAAGCACACGCTAAGGACAATTTAGAATCGCCGATGCACCTAACCTGCATGTCTTTGGACTGTGGGAGGAAACCCACGCAGACACGGGGAGAACATGCAGACTCCACGCTGGGAGGACCCGGGAAGCAAACCCAGGTCTCCAAACTTTGAGGCAGCAGTTACTACAGGAGACCAGTCACTTTTATAACTACACTCCATGACATATGGCCTCTTATATTGCCAAACTGGAATTCTAAATAATACAAATAAATTCAGATGTACTGTAACTCTTTTCTGGGCTAATAAATCATTGATTTACTTTGTGTTTGATTGCATATTTTACACCAGTTCTGTAAGGTGATTTTTATGCCAGTTCAAACTATTGTAATTTGGCTCTAACTGTAAACTGAGTTATTCTTTTCCAGTACCAACCACATGTTTGGGTTTATGCATATCAGCCATGTAGTATGCCAAGACTCCCAATATTATAGTTTAAAAATGCCACTAAAAAACAGGTGTTAACTATGTTGTTGTTTGGGTCAGGTTGGGGAGCCCACCTCACAATGAATCCGCTGGAATTGACCATCCAGCCAGGTGGTATGAGGGCATCCCCTTTGCCATTCAACTCCTCAACAATAAGGATCCTGTGAGCTGGATTACCCTCAGGGAATTGCACCAAACAATGCAGGTAATGTGCCTGTTTCAGGACTCCATGAGCAACCGCTCATTCGACACAAAGTAAAACCAGTGGTACCCAAGGATTCTCCAAAAAACACAGCACCAACGGAGTCTAATCTTTGTCTCAGGACACTGGATAACGTCCATGTCTCTCAACCATATAGCAAAACTGGAAGCACCAGGACTGTAAAGACTTGGACCTTCGTCACGAGATATCATGAGCACCACACACCCCTTTCCAGTGACTGCTTGACCCCTCATGCTCTCCCAGTCTGTCTACTGACTTCATAGAAAGAGACATCAGAGACATGAATGTCACTTCCAAGGTAAGCAAACCTCTCGAAGAGGTTGACATTCTCTCCACAGACAGACACACTGCGGATGGCTGTACTTAAGAGGTCATTAAAGTCCTGGCTCTTAGGTTTTTATCCAGGACAATTGGAAGTCCAGACACTTTGACTCCTTGCTCAGTCTCTTGAGAGCCCCGATCAGAGCTGCCGTTGACTCTGTAAAGACCACAGAATTGTCGGCAAAGTCAAGATCAGTGAATCTTTCTTCACCAAGAGATGTTCCACAGCTGCACCCCAAGGCCCTGCCCAACACCCAGTCCATGCACACACTGAACAGAGTAGGAGCAGAAGCGCACCCCTGATGAACTCCAGAATCAACGGTGAAAAACACAGAGGTTCTGCCTGCACTCTGCACATCACTCACGGTACCAGTGTATACTTACAGTATATTTATAGGTCACCACTTTAAAGCTTAAAGGAAAAGAACAATATCATTTCAGGTTTACTTTAATTTGAATAAATATTCTCGTACCAAAGGGGAAAGTATAAAGGTAGATTTAGCAAGATATTTTACATTGAAAATGCAAACAGGAAATTAATTTCCAAAACACTAGGTGTAAACAAAAGGAAACTGCACACTCTCCTGTGAGTTGTTTTTCTGATGTCTAACAGTTTCGTTCTATATTTAGACAGCCTGCCAACCCACGATTTTTATTGAAAACTGTGGGTTCAAAGGAATTTGGCTTTGTTACACTTTTAAGTAAAAATTTACTGTAAGCAGTAGTAATTTCACAAAATAGGGATTTTTTTCTATCTGTTACTTTTCCATCAGTGAGAAAAATAGACTTTGCCTCAGCTTGAGAATATACTAGGTATATTAAAAAATCGATTCCTTCTTTTTCGAAGGGCATCTCGAAAATTGGTATATTTTATTGCTGTTAATGCAGATTTCATTTGCTCAACATTCTTTTTTCACATTACAGCATTCATCGCTTTTTGGAGGAAATTAGCTATAAAAGATTTCAGTTTCTTAAGCCTTTTGAAGCATATAGATATGATACCGACTGGTACACTTGTTTTTTCCCCATGCAGACTACAGAGATCACTAATACTGTAATACTTGTAACAATATGAAGAGAGCACAGAGCTCATTTGGGTTTCAAATGGTGTTTCATAATATTTATTTTTCAGCAGTTAACTTTCTAGATTTATGTTATTTATAGTATTTATTTAGGCAATTAGTTGTATGTAGTACTTTAAAAAAGGTGGATTTTTATTATGATCTATTCAGCTGATAGGCGGCATAGCACAATCAAAGCAGAATCATTTCTGTGGTTTAGTGTTTAAGGCTTTTGGGTTCAAAGCCTGAGGTTGAGGATTCAAATCCTGCTACTGACACTATGTTAACATGAGCAAGACACTTGACCGGCCTGTGCTCAATTGGAAAAACAAAAGAGCTGTAACCAATCGCATCTCAAATGTTGTAAGACACCTACAGTAAAGGTGGCGGACAAATAAGAGTCTTTCCTTCAAAGATTTGTGAATTGTGAAAAATAGACTTTGCCTCAGCTTGAGAATATATTAGGTATATTAAAAAAACGATTCCTTCTTTTTTGAGTGGCATCTCGAAAATTGGTATATTTTATTGCTGTTAATGCAGATTTCAGAGAATTCACTCGAGCTCCGTATGCGCAAAGCATACAATTATTCAACTCAAAATTATATATCGAGCACATCTGTCTCGACTAAAACTCTCCAAAATGTTTCCAGGGCATGATCCAACCTGCGAACGCTGCAATCAGGTTCCAGCCTCACTGGGTCACATGTTCTGGGCCTGCTCCAAATTAACATTATTCTGAACCAAAATTTTTAATTACCTGTCAGACAGCCTTGGACACACAATCCCTCCTAACCCATTAACAGCTGTGTTTGATGTTCTTCCAGAGGGGCTTAAAGTGGAGAAAGACACACAAATTGTGATTGCATCCACTACTCTTTTGGCACGCAGACTTATTCTGATAAACTGGAAGAACCCAAACTCTCCTCTTTCAAGTCAGTGGGAAACTGATGTGTTATACTATTTGAAATTGGAAAAAATCAAATACTCAGTTAGAGGATCCGTACAGACTTTTTTTTAAAACATGGCAGGATCTAATCAGTAATATTTTAAAATAAGCTCATAAAGCACAGAGGAAGCAATTATTTCTGTATTTCTTTGTCTTCTGCATTCATCTCTATTGACTTATAAAACTTATTATTTTAGGTATGTTCACAAGCCTTAAATTTTACGCCGTTTGCCTTGCTGTCTCTCTCAGGGGTGGGGATCGACTTGTTCTTAACTCAATTTTACTTTTTGTAAAAATTGATTGATTTGTATGGAATGATTGCAATAAAATTAATACTGTAAAATAAAAAAAAAAAGATTTGTGAATTGATTTGTGAATGTACTGTATAAAGAAGAGAATTACATTTACAACAGCCCTAAAACATAAGTGCTGCGTTAAGGTACTCATGGTGTGTAAAATCACAAATGAAATAAGCCTTAAATGTACAGAGTGGACAGATTACTGACATGTGGGATAAAAAAAATGAAAATACCAGATTACTGACACATGGTTAAAAACACAATAAAGTCATTGAAACAGATAATCTCCACATCCCGAGTGGAAGGGTTCAAGATGATAGGCCTTAGAAGTTGAAACATTTGTAAAGAGATGGGTTTTCATTGTACTTTTAAAATATCTGAGAAGAAACTGGTAATTGTCTTTGCAGGGTCAGGACTGAGCAATAGTGGCCAGCACCTTTGAAGCTGCACAATAATTCATCATCAGAACATCAATTTAGTCTGGCCACAGACATCTGACTGGTACATATTATGAGATGCCAGGATTAAAATCTTATGTCATCCTGGTAAGTCGAAACTGAAGGGGTCATGTCTGATAAGGGCAGTGAGTAGTAGCCACTGAAGACTGATCAAATAGGGTACATCCCGGGAATGTGACTGAAACTTGTATGCTATTCTCATTTGTGCAGTCCTGAAAACTTGCAGAGGCTAGAGATTGGATTAGGAAACATCTGTAAATTAAAGTAAGCAAAATGTTTTCAATTTTGCTGTGGATTAGTGTTTAAAGTAATATTATTTAGAATTTTTTGTGTAAGGTTAAGTGCCAGTCAATACTAACAAAGACATCAGATGTAAATATCTTTTCTAAATAAAAGTAAGCAAAATGTTTTCAATTTTGCTGTGGATTATTGTCTGAAGCAACAATACTATTTAGAATTTTTTGTATAAGGTTACTGCGGTGGGCTGGCGCCCTGCCCCGGGGTTTGTTTCTTGCCTTGCACCCAGCATTGGCTCCGGCAGACCCCCGTAACCCTGTAGTTAGGATATAGCGGGTTGGATAATGGATGGATGGGTGGATGTAAAAGGTTAAGTGCCAGTACATACTAACAAAGACATCAAATATAAATGTCTATTCTAAATAAAATTGCCTTCCTTGCATTAGTGTAAAAATGTTCAAAAGTTATTTATATTGGGAATTTGTGAGTTTGTAGAGCAGCCCCTATACAGAAATTTGGAATTTAAGACATTTTGTTAAATGAAAATCTCATGATTTCATAGTATTGAATGAAGTGTTAAATAAAGATGATGGTGTGAGGCATAAACATTACAGAGGCAATAGTGGATATCATTCTAGAGGCCTGGGTTCACATGTGGAATGGAGTGGAATTTTTCCTGAATGTCCTGCTCTTTGTGTGGCTTTTATTCCAGGCATTTGTTTTTCTCTCCCTTCCTTAAGACATACATATTAGTTTGATTGGAGACTCCATATTGGCTCCCTATATGTGATGCTGACCTTTGATGGACTGCCATCTGCCACCATTGCCTCCTCTAAACCCTCTAGATGAAACAGACTTCAGAAAATGAATTAAATATATTATATAAAATAATTAATACATCTTTAAGAACTTTCAAATTTGTTTTTTCTTCAATAATACTAGTAGTGGCTCACAAGACTCTGTAGAAAAAATAATAATAATGGTGTAGAAGAGTTGGCTGCACAGTGCCTCCAGTATCACCACCTATACTGTTTCCCAGGGCAGCTATATATTCATTCAGTTAGTGGGATAAAAAAAAGACAATAAATGGATGGATATTTCATTGTTTTGTGTAAAGTTACTGCTACAGTAAAGCACATATTTGCAGATCAGAAACTCTCATTTCTGTCCATACTATTTGCCAGCATCTAAGCTGGATCCAGTCAACCTTGAACTGGACACAAGTCAATTGCAGGGCACCCTAACTGACATGCTCACAACAACACATCATGAGCCAGTCTGGGCCACCAAGTAGCGTAATATGCACATCTTTTGGCAACCCTCATAAACCCTGATGAACGTTTGCATTCTGCACAGACTGGAATTTGAACCTTGATGTCCGGACAGCATTACCAGTTAATGAAGTGCTGTGCCTCCTAGCAATTAAATTTTGTGTTATCTTTCTAAATTTCATGCATATAGACAAAAGAAAGTTTAAGTGCTTATATTAGTTACATTTGTTTCTAAATGACTATGATTCCTGGGATTAGAAGTTCTTGAAATATGACTAATAAGTAAATCATTGTTTTACATGTTGTTCTAACTCCTTCCTCTAAAGAGCCCTTCCTTTGAAGTCTGAATCATATGAAATACAAATTTTACATTCCCCCACTTGAACAAATTTATATTTTTTAAAAAGGTTTTCATTATTGCCCTTAACTGAAGTATGCTAATTAAGCTATATTTTCAACAAACTAAGGATCATGTTAGTTTTATTTTAGTTAGTCAATAAGCATCTTTCAGTTGTGCTTTTACAAATTCATTCTTCAGAAGCCATTTGTAGATTGTTTCCATTAGTGCTTCTCATTGCACATAGATTGGAATTCCACATGTTTGTTGTTGGATGAGAGGCAGTTGATAGTAACAATACCAAATTTAAAATAGATGATCACAAAGGGGCAATAGCCTAACTTTATCTAATTTTAATATTATATTCTTCTTCTTCTTTCGACTGCTTCCGTTCCCACAGCAGATCATCTTCTTCCATATCTTCCTGTCCTCTGCATTTTGTTCTTTTACACCCATCACCTGCATGTCCTCTCTCACCACATCCACAAACCTTCTCTTAGGCCTTCCTCTTTTTCTCTTACCTGGCAGCTGTATCCTTAGCATCCTTTTCCCAATATTCCCAGCATCTCTCCTCTGCACATGTCCAAACTAAAGCAACCTCGCCTCTCTGACTTTGTCTTTAAACTGTCCATCCTGAGCTGACCCTCTAATGTACTTGTTCCTAATCCTATCCATTCTTGTCTCATCCAGTGCAAATCTTAACATCTTTAACTCTGCCACCTCCAGGTCTTTCTCCTGTTTTTTGGTCAGTGTCACTGTCTCTAACCCATATAACATAGTCGGTCTCACTACCGGCCTGTGGACCTTCCCTTTCACTCTTAACCTGTTTCTCACAAATCACTCCTGACACTCTTCTCCACCCATGGCACTCTGCCTGCACTCTCTTTTTTACCTCTCTTTCACAATCCCCATTACTCTGCACTGTTGATGCCGAGTATTTAAACTCATCCAACTTCACCAGTTCCACTCCTTGCATTCCCACCATTCCACGGCCTCCCTCTTATTTACACACATGTATTCTGTCTTGTTCCTACTGACCTTCATTCCTCTTCTCTCTAGAGCATAACTTCACCACTTCAGTGTCTGCTCAACCTCCATCAGCAAAGATCATAGTCCACAGGGACTCCTGTCTAATCTCCTCTGTCAACCTTTCCATCACCATTGCAAAACCATAAGGGCTAAGAGCTGATGTTTGATGTAATCCCACCTCCTTGTTGAATGCATCCATCACTCCTACCACAGACCTCACCACTGTCACACTTCCCTCGTACATATCTTGTACAACTCTTACATTCTTCTCTGCCACTCCTGACTTTCTCATAAAATACCACAACTCCTCTCGAGGCACCCTGTCATATGCTTTCTCCAGGTACACAAAGATGCAATGCAACTCCTTCTGGGCTTCTCTATACTTCTCCATCAACACTCTCAGAGCAAACATCACATCAGTGGTGCTCTTTCCTGGCATAAAACCATACTGCTGCTCACTAATCATCACCTCACTTCTTAACCTAGCTTCCATTACCCTTTCTCATAGCATCATGCTGTGGCTCATCAGTTTTATCCCCCTGTAGTAACTACAGCTCTACACATCCCCCTTATTCTTAAATAACGGCGCCAGTACACTTCTTCTCCACTCCTCAGGCATCCTCTCACTTTCCCAGATTTCATTAAACAATCTAGTTAAAAACTCCACTGCCATCTCTCCTAAACACCTCCATGTTTCCAGGTATGTCATCTGGACCAACGGCCTTTCCATTCTTCATCCTCTTCATAGCTGTCTATACTTCCTCCTTGCTAATCCATTTCACTTCCTGATTCACTGTCTCCACATTATCCAACCTTATCTCTCTCTCTCATTCTTTTCATTCATCAACCTCTCAAAGTACTCTTTCCATCTGCTCAACACACTCTCCTTGTTTGTGAGTACATTTCCATCTTTATCCTTTATCACCCTAACCTGCTGCACATCTTTCCCAGCTTGGTCCCTCTGTCTAGCCAATCGGTACAAGTCCTTTTCTCCCTCAATAGTGTCCAACCTCTCATACAACTCATCACATGCTTTTTCTTTAGCCTTTGCCACCTCTCTCTTCACCATAGTCTTATCTCCTTATACTTGTCTACTTTCTACATCTCTCTGACTATTCCACTTCTTCTTCACCAACCTCTTCCTCTGTATACTCTCCTGTACTTCCCAATTCCACCACCAGGTTTCCTTTTCCTCCTTCCTCTGTCCAGATTTTATGCCAAGCACTCTTCTTGCTGTCACCCTTACTACTTCTGCTGTTGTTGCCCAGCTGTCTGGTAACTCTTCACTGCCACCCAGTGCCTGTCTCACCTCCTCCCTGAGCTCAACCTTGCAGTCTTCCTTTTTCAACTTCCACCATTTAATCCTTGGCTCTGCCCTCACTCTCCTCCTCTTCTTGGCCTCCAATGTCATCCTACAGGCCACCCCCTATGCTGCCTAACTACACTTTCCCCTGCCAGCACTTTGCAGTCTTCAATCTCCTTCATATTGACCCTCCTGCATAGGATGTAATCTACATGTGTGCATCTTCCTCCAATCTTGTATGTCACCCAATGTTCCTTCCTCTTCTTAAAATACATATTCACCGCAGTCATGTCCATCCTATTCACAAAATCCACTATCATCTGACCTTCTTTATCCCTCTCCTTGACACTACACCTACCCATCACCTCCTCATCTCGTCAGTTCCCTTCATGAACATGTCCATTGAAATCCGCTCCAATCACCACTTTCTCTCCCTTGGGTACACTTTCGGCCACTTCATCCTACTCAATCCAGAAATCTCCTTTCTTATCTATCGCACACCCAACTTGCGGTGCATATGCACTAACGACATTCATCATCACACCTCCAATTTCCAGCTTCCTTATCATCACTCTGTCTGACACTCTTTTTAACCTCAAAACACTCTTGACATACTGCTCCTTTAGAATAAACCCTAGCCAATTTCTCCTCCCATCCACACCATGATAGAACAATTTGAATCCACCTCTAATCCACCTGGCCTTACTCCCTTTCCATTTAGTCTCTTGTACATGCAATATATCAACCTTCCTTCTCTCCATCATATTGGCTAATTCTCTCCCCTTACCAGTCATACTGCCAACATTCAAAGTTCCTACCCTCAGTTCCTCTCCTCCTGCCTCTGGACATTTCTCCCTCCTCTTCTTCTCCTTCTTCGGCCAATAGTAGCCCAATTTCCACCAGCACCCTGTTGGCTAACAGTGGTGATGGCGACCATTGTTAACTTCGGCCTCGACTGATCCGGTATGGAAATCTTTATTGTTGTCCACCTATTGATCTGGCAAAATGTTACACTGGATGCCCTTTCTGATGTAACCCTCCCCTTTATCCAGGATTGGGACTGGCATGAAAAAACACACTAGTTTGAGCATCCCTTGTTGGCTGGGTTATATATTTTTAATATTATATGATGCCTTAATAGCTGAAAAGTGGTCCAGTGTAGTGCAGTCCTGAGGGCAAACTTTCCAATAACTATTGGTCTTAGATATACATGTGTGTATAAGTTTTTTGGAGCACTCCAGATTCCTTCCACACCCCAAAGCTGTGCAGGTTAGGTTGGTAAGTGACTCTGCATTGGCCTTGTGTGAGTGAGTGTGTACTGTAATGGACATGTTCAATCCAAGGCTGGTTACTACTTTGAGCCTGTAGCTGCTGTGTTAAGCAGTATGTTCTAATAAGTGGGTTAAAAGAATGGGTGAATAAATGAAAAATCAATAAATATGGGCACTCACATAATCTTGGGACTGGCTCTACTTGCAAAGTAAAAGAGTAATACTGTAAATTATTGGTATCTTGGCAAGATTTTTGTAAGATTCACAAATCTATTTTAAGACTTACCTCTGCCTTTAATGTGGTTTCAATGATAATATGTATACCAATGGGAAAGTGTGATTGTCTCTTTTCTGCCTTAACCTTTGTTAGTTATCGTGGGGAATTCACTGGGTGCCTAGGTTATAGAAATAATTGATCTCTCCACAAACATAGTGGTTTGGGGAATGGGAACCCTTATTGGTTTTCATTTGCTTCCCCTAAATTCTGTCTACTTTTGTCAATTCCAGATTGGCACAGAAGTACAGTGGTTAGTGTTGCTGTGTCATAGCTTCTGAGACCTGGATTCGATGTCAATTTTCCTGACCCAAACAGTTTTTCCAAGTAATCTAAATTCTCCAGACATCTCTAAGATATTATGCATATTAGCATTACTGAGTTTTTAAAATTAATCTATCATGAATGATTGTAACTGTGTACAATAATACTACCACAGACTGGCATTATGTCTAGGATTGGCTCCTGCCTTGTGTTCAAATGATTACAGAATATTCTGTCACCTCATGACCCTTGTGATGAAAAAATCTATTTTAGAAAAAGGATTAAAAATTATTGCAGTAATATACTTTCTTCCTTTTTATTATGTCCTATCAACAGCTTGTACACGTGGATGCAAAAATTTGCATTAATAAATGTAGCTGTGAGATTAGAATACAGAATATACACTAAAATCACATTGTTTCATTTTTCTGTATAATTTTATTCAGTACTCATGACTTTTCTCTTTTCTTTTTTTACCTTTATAATAGACAACTAAGTCATATAAGAAACAGTTCTCATTTAACCCAATGACCTGATAACAATCTGTACATGAGAGAATAAATTGACTTGACAAGGGTAAGCATTATCCATCCATCCATCCATCCATTATCCAACCTGCTATATCCTATCTACAGGGTCACGGGGGTCTGCCGGAGCCAACCCCAGCCAACACAGAGCTCAAGGCAGGAAGCAAACCCCGGGCAGGGCGCCAGCCCACCGCAGGGCACACACACACACACCAAGCACACAGTAGGGACAATTTAGAATCGCCAATGCACCAAACCTGCATGTCTTTGGACTGTGGGAGGAAACCCACGCAGACACGGGAAGAACATGCAAACTCCACACAGGGAGGGCCCGGGAAATGAACCCGGGTGTCCAGGTAAGCATTATGGCTTCAAAAAGAAAAACTGTTTGGTTTCCCTGCATGGAAAATTGAAATACACTTATGCAACTTTTTTAAGATTGATCCTTGCTTAGTGTTTTGGCTTGGGCCAACACGTTTCTCTGGTTATTTAGACTCTTGTATTTCCAGTGACATCTCCATCTCCTTTTATATTCTGGCTCAAATTACCCTTTGAACAACTTCCTTGCCTCATTTTCCTATCAATATAGCAGAGGTGATACATACACATTAGATGAAGTACACCATGTGTGGTGCTAGAAATAAAAACAATTGAAAATGAATGAATAGTTAAGCAGTGAAAAGTACATTAAGATGGTGAGAGAGGATGCAGGATAAACTAAAATTCTAAGACAGCACATGTGCTATGTGTTAACTGCCTGGAATAATAATTGCTTTTGTTTTCAGGTAACATGAGGTGGGTGAATAAATCTTCAAGTGCACCACACACGTTCTTTCTTACCATTTTATTTATGAACCATCTGAGAGTTAATCTAACTAACCTTGTCACTCCTTCAGTAATCTTCTTCTTTTCTTAGTTAATAACTAAGTAAGAGTGAAACAGAAAAGAGAAGAGCAACTGTTTAACAACTTCTTCCTCACAGCTAACAATATAAAGACAGGAAATTTAAATTATGTACATTGGTTTCTTTTCACTCTTATACTTTCACAGGGCTTGCTCATGATTAAACTCGAATAGGGCAAAGCTAAAATCTCCAGTTAATGTCATGTGCTCATCTTTGTAATGTTTGTGTGGGAAATTGGAGTAGCCAGAGAAAACCAGTGCATATATGAGCAGAGCACGGCTTCTTCTCCTAGTCAGAATTTGGATCCGTATATCTAGAAGGCTGTGGCAGCAGAAGTAAATGCTCTGCCACCTCTAAGGTCAAAGGGATTTTATGAATCACTCAGCTATTTCTAAAAATGGCCTTATTCACAGTGTGCACTATAATGGTGAAAAATGCACACAGTTACAGTATGCATCGATAAATCAGATGGCTGTCCTTTCATACTATGGGGTATTATAATATGCGTGCTGTTTGCACCATAGCCACAGTCAAACCAGGCAAGTCAGCGTAGACATATAATTTGAATGTAATTTTGTCTTCTTGCACAACAGGTACAGAACTTACGAACTGGCATTAAAGTTACAATAAAATATATAAGTTTCATACCTTTTCTGATTTTCTAAGAATTCTCGAAGATTTAGATTACTATTACAGAACTATATAGTTTCTATATTTAATGTTCTCACTTCCAGCTCTTTTGTTGTTCAGTCAATCTGAAACTTTTTAAAGCTGTGTACTAATTTTGAGAGCCATTTGTCCTTAAGGATGTACTTTTTGGCCCAACAATGCTTTGATGTTATTTTGTTTCTTCACTGCCAGTAATTTGTGCAAAACAAGATGTTGCATAATCCATCCATCCATCCATTATCCAACCCGCTGAATCCGAACACAGGGTCACGGGGTTCTGCTGGAGCCAATCCCAGCCAACACAGGGCACAAGGCAGGAACTAATCCTGGGCAGGGTGCCAACCCACCACAGGACACACACAAACACACCCACACACCAGGGCCAATTTAGAGTCGCCAATGCACCTGACCTGCATGCCTTTGGACTGTGGGAGGAAACCCACGCAGACACGGGGAGAACATGCAAACTCCACGCAGCAAGCGAACCCGGGTCTCCTAACTGCGAGGCAGCAGCGCTACCACCTGTTGCATAATGTGACACTAAATTAGTGGTATGTCTTACAAACGGTGGTATTTTACAATGTGTTTAATGTATACAAAAATGTTATTAATTTGGTTAAAATTCATTGAATTTTATATTGTAAATCCATCAATATAAACTCCTGTTTTCCATAGCTTTATATAATTATATGCAGATTCAGTCTTTATTTTCCAGGATTGTACAGGCCTAACAAAAAAAAAAACCTTCTTAAAAACTAAATGTTATATCCTCATCATTTTTTTTCTTCAAAATATGAAGGTCTAATGTCATATTTTATTGGGTATTGATGCCAAAAATTGTACTCAAGTAAGAGTAGCTTTACTTCAAAATAATATTACTCAAGTAGAAGTAAAAAGTAGTCATTCAAAAAATTACCCAAGTAAAAAAGTATTTGGTGAAAAGCCTCAAGTACTGAGTAACTGTTTGAACATAATAAATGATTTATTTTTTAGAAATGTTGTAATAAGACAGACAAAAATATAAAATAATGTGCACATTCTGCTGTTCCCTAATAATAAAATAAAAAAATGAGTAAAAATAAATAACATCTTTACAAAATAAAGATGCACAAATAGCACAAAGTTCCAAATCTAAGTTTTTCACAATTGAAGCCGATACCTACAGTAGGTAACATGTATGTCTGAACACTGACAGTATAATACTGCATATTCACTTTGTGGTGTAGCAGCTCCACGGCTTCAAAAAAAACCCAAAAAAGGCCAGTTTCAAATCCATGAAGCCATGTTACTCTCCGTGGGCGGAATTGCACGACCGCGGGGAGTTAATGAGGTAGTTGGAGTGTATATATATAGTCAGCATAAAAACAAAAAAGAAGGGGGAATCAAAGAAAAGGAGAAAAGAGCCAAGATAGAGGTCGGCCGAAAGGAGCTCGTGGCTGCTGAGTCTCTGCCGGCTACGTGAGCAATGGGTGAGCCAGGAGAATGGGAAGGAGGTGGGCTCAGATCAGGAGGAGTTAATCTGCATTTTAAGCTCAGATTTTTTTATGGATTTTTTTATCCTTACTTTTCACAATGATTTTTATGGATTTATTTATGTACTGTTTTTTAGAACACTGCACCATTGACACTTTTGTTGATTTTGCTTTTGTTTTGACTGGTTTTTAATAAAAGCACTTGAGCACTTTTTCCACCATCCTCTGGCCTCATCAGTGAATTATCCTCATATGTCAGCTCATCTTGGTCGTAACTATCGACTGTGTGGGTATATTTTACCTGAATATTACCGGATATTTAGGATTCCTTGATACCGCTGAAACACTTAAAAAAGAAAACTAAATTCCATGAAATTGAAGGAATAGCAGAAAGATCTTGGTGTCAAGCTGCCATAAGTGATAAAAAGCGATGGGCTGCCTTACTAAGCGCTGTGTATAATGTTAGTACTGGTATGCAGTGACGGGAAAGAGTAAGAAAGAAAACAACAGCAAAAGAGATTGGAACCCCACTTAAGTTATAAGTAAAAGAAAAACAATATATGGGGAAATATTACATTTAATGCTTTGTATGGATATGTTGAAATGAATAAAGTATTAAAAAAGTGAAAAATGTATATATTGATTAGGAACTCCGTTTTGTGATATTCATGGCCACAGGTTGGTGATTTGGCTTTAATGTGAAGCAGCTGAGTCTCAGCAACTAAACTTCAGCAATCTAATTATAATTCTAAACTTGTAATCAAGTTTATCCAGGGTCATCCAGTTTAAAGTCACATGAGACATTAACATAGTTTAATTATAGAAGTTATCCTTTAATTCATTCATGACTCAACCCAGTTAATGCAGTGCAGGGTCACAAGGGGCTGAACCTATCCTGGGAGCATCAGACGCTTTAGAAGAATCAGCAATGGTCAGGGCACTCAGTCATGATGGGACTCATCAATTAACCTATCGTGTGTCTTTAGGACATGGGGAGAAAAAGAGTATCCAGAGACAAATCCAACGCAGACACAGGGTGCACATCCAAACTCCACATAAAAAAAGTGCCCTGGAAGGTTTTCATAGCAATGACTTTCTAGCTGTGATGTGGCCACACTATCTACTGCACCACTGTGCTGCTCTGTGTACATACAGCATGCAATCATCAGACTCTACATAAAAAAGGAACTGTACCGAATACTGTCAGAAATTAAATGGGGAAAATAGCGTCACTTAGTTTTTAAAATAAAATGAATGAAGGGTGGTATGGTGGCGCAGTGGGTAGTGCTGCTGCCTTGCAGTTAGGAGACCCGGGTTCGCTTCCTGGGCCCTCCTTGCATGGAGTTTGCATGTTCTCCCCATGTCTGCGTGGGTTTCCTCCCAGAGTCCAAAGACATGCAGGTTGGCGAGTCTAAATTGTCCCTAGTGTGTGCTTGGTGCGCCCTGTGGTGGGCTGGCGCCCTGTGTTGTCTGGGATTGGGTCCGGCAGACCCCCATGACCCTGTAGTTAGGATATAGCGGGTTGGATAATGGATGGAAAATGAATGAACTTGAGATTGTCAGTACTGACTACTTATAAATAACGTCAGAAACTAAATGTAATGTTTTACTATCTTTTTCTGGTTTTATTTATATCTTGCCATTTTAAATTGATTTTTGATAATGTCGCTATTTTCATCTTTTTGAATTCTAAGTGATATGATTCTATGTAGTGTTTGACCAGATAATGGCTCCTTGAATCAATGATAAGCCAAAATTACAAAAAACTATCTGAACTTAATTAAAAATGACTATTGATTTAAAGTATGATTATATTACTCATCTTTGCACGTCAAGTGACTTTTGAGTTTTGTTATACCCTTTCTTGGTATTACACCCATATTTACTTCTCCAGTGTAAAAAACTGTTCCCCTGTCTGATTTAATTCCCCATTTGCCTTTAAAAGACATTTGTCACTTGTATTTTCCTCAATTGTGCATATTATTTATATTTAATAAAGAGATCCAAAGTGACTACATTATAAAATTAATCTTAATACAAAAGCCTGCATGTGTTGATGAGTATATTTCAAGTGTATGAAGAAAGAGTGAGCTCTTCATCCTAATCATTCTTTACTCATTGTACTGTATATATCACTAAAACTCTCACTCCTGCCTATAATTGTGAAAGGTCCTACTGCGGATCTATTTACTCTAAGTAACCACGTATGTTAGTCGTGATTTTTCATTATATAACTATAATTATAAATTCAGTGCTCTTTTTCCTTCTTTCAGTAGTCATCTTTAATAATATCTTTTTTCAATAGCACTTTAACATCAATTAAAACCCAGTTTTCCAGAGGATTCATTTGACCTGAGTGGGATTTCATTTTAACACTACTTTTTACCTGAGCTAGTAAAGTGATGAAAACTTAAAGGCACTTAGGTGAGAGAAAGGTGTCCATGACTCACTTTATTAATACACCAGTAATGGTGCGTGCAGTGAATACACTTGACTTGAGCGTTCATAGTTTTCATACTCTGTACGTTTAGCATTCATTTGCTCAGAGGTTGATGCGCTTGTTGCTTCCTGAGCAGCTCTTCTTTTCTCCACCATAGTTGGCCTGCTTCTTCTCTTCTTTAGTCAGCATATTTTCGTGTTAAAACTGATTAAGACAGTGGTTGTGTTGCAATTACTTAGTATGTTTTCTTTAATTTTTCACTTAAGTCTTCAATCTGCCTCAAGAATGATTTAAGATATGAAGAGGTAGAGGAATTGACGGCGAAGGTGGTAGGGAATGAGAACAGCGCCCATACACATGTGCCGCTTGGCCACCCTGCTGGCCGCTGCCGAGAGTTGATTTTTCAATAAAACAAAATAAAAATAAAAAGAGGAATAACCTTGGAGGTCAATCATCACCCGAAAGCGGATAGTAGACGTCATGTAGTATACAGTTAGGTCCATAAATATTTTGGATAGAGACAACTTGTTTCTAATTTTGGTCCTGTACATTACCACAATGAATTTTAAATAAAACAACTCAGACGCAGTTGAAGTGCAGACTTTCAGCTTTAATTCAATAGGTTGAAAAAAAAGATTGCATTAAAATGTGAGGCAGCTAAAGCATTTTTTTAACACAATCCCTTTATTTCAGGGGCTCAAAAGTAATTGGACAATTTAAATAACTGGAAATAAAATGTTCATTTCTAATACTTGGTTGAAAACCCTTTGCTGGCAATGACAGCCTGAAGTCTTGAACTCATGGACATCACCAAATGCTGGGTTTCCTCCTTTTTAATGCTCTGCCAGGCCTTTACTGCAGCGGCTTTCAGTTGCTGTTTGTTTGTGGGCCTTTCTGTCCGAAGTTTAGTCTTCAACAAGTGAAATGCATGCTCAATTGGGTTAAGATCAGGTGACTGACTCAGCCATTCAGGAATTTTCCACTTCTTTGCTTTAATAAACTCCTGGGTTGCTTTGGCTGTATGTTTTGGGTCATTGTCCATCTGTATCATGAAACACGCACAATCAATTTGACTGCATTTAGCTGGATTTGAGCAGACAGTATGTCTCTGAACACCTCAGAATTCATTCGGCTGCTTCTGTCCTGTGTCACATCATCAATAAACACTAGTGTCCCAGTGCCACTGGCAGCCATGCACGCCAAAGCCATCACACTGCCTCCACCGTGTTTTACAGATGATGTGGTATGCTTTGGATAATGAGCTGTTCCACGCCTTCTCCATACTTTTTTCTTGCCATCATTCTGGTAGAGGTTGATCTTGGTTTCATCTGTCCAAAGAATGTTTTTTCCAGAACTGTGCTGGCTTTTTTTAGATAATCTTTAGCAAAGTCCAATCTAGCCTTTCTATTCTTGAGGCTATTAGTGGCTTACACCTTGCAGTGCACCCTCTGTATTTACTTTCATACAGTCTTCTCTTTATGGTAGACTTGGATATCGATACGCCGACCCCCTGGAGAGTGTTGTTCACTTGGTTGGCTGTTGTGAAGGGGTTTCTCTTCACCATGGAAATGATTATGCGATCATCCACCACTGTTGTCTTCCGTGGACGTCCAGGTCTTTTTGCGTTGCTGAGTTCACCAGTGCTTGCTTTCTTTCTCAGGATGTACCAAACTGTAGATTTTGCCACGTAATATTGTAGCAATTTCTCAGATGGGTTTTTTCTGTTTTCGCAGCTTAAGGATGGCTTCTTTCACCTGCATGGAGAGCTCCTTTGACCGCATGTTGTCTGTTCACAGCAAAATCTTCCACATGCAAGAACCACACCTCAGATCAACTCCAGGCCTTTTATCTGCTTAATTGATAATAACATAATGATGGACTTGCCCACGAAATAGCCTTTGAGTCAATTGTCCAATTACTTTTGAGCCCCTGAAATGAAGGGATTGTGTTTAAAAAAATGCTTTACTTGCCAAACATTTTTATACAATCATTTTGTTCAACCCACTGAATTAAAGCTGAAAGTCTGCACTTCAACTGCATCTGAGTTGTTTCATCTAAATTCATTGTGGTAATGTGCAGAACCAAAATTAGAAAAAAGTTATCTCTGTCCAAATATTTATGGACCTAACTGTATGTGTACCAGATTTCAGGTCAATGGGTTAAACGGTTTGCGAGCTACAGGTGTTTTAAAACACCCGGACAGACAAATGAACAGCCACAGTAGCATATTATACAGTGTATATAAAGAAAAATAAATGGTTACTTCTATAAAAACAATCAAATGTTTTAGTGTTCACTCCATGCGCTTCCAATAGATGTAGTGTAATTAATTACAAACAAAGCTTAGGAAGAAATCAGGTGACATTTTAGCGTGGAAGAGACTTCAGGTATTTACTGTGACCTGTTTGCATAACAGCAAGAAGATGCGTAAAGAACCCAAATATATCAATGACCAAAGGTAAAACTTTATCCTATAAAGGACAGTGTAGCATAATATTGTCATACTCTAAATCTATTACTGGGATGCAAGGAACCAGAGCGCTTCCCAGGAGCATTGGAAGTGTACTGGTCAGGCATCAGTCTTGGACAGTGCACCAATTCAGTGTTCCCAGTTAATCCATACTTGAAATGGGTGATTTGGGGAAAAAATCCAGCCAGATGGTAAGGTTCCACCCAGACAACTACACGACACTGGATTTGAACCTACTGTCTATGATATACTGTATAATCTGTGAGAAATAACTGAGCCTATCAGAATAAACAACAAAGCATTTTAAAAATCACAGCACCAGGACAGGATGATTTTTTTTGTTAAATATTTACTTGGGTGCCTCAAACCAAAATAAGGTATCCGGACATCTCCACTTTGGTGACTTACTTGAGTGCAGGTGCACTGGGTTTAAGTTAAAAATGGTAAGGAAACGATAGTGTGAAGGGTAAACCACTATTTTAGGGAACTTAGACAGCTTTTTATATACTGTGTATTTTAGTTATGATCATGTTCTGCATTTTTTTCCAATTTAGTGTTAGAACATGATTGCGGACATTATTTATTACAGTATTTGATTTTCATTGCTATCCAAACCGGTAGTGAATGTCTGCAGGAGAACACTGTGTAAAATGTACTATATTTTAGCCCTAATGTTAATCATTAATAAAGAAATACAGTATATAGTTATCTTTAAAACCAGTTAGTCATTTTCTAAACCCTTTTGTCCTGAATGAGGTTGTGAGGGGTGCTGAAAAGCTAAGCAAAAATTACCATTAAATAATGCAATGTTTCTACCTGATTTATGTTCCTTTCCTTAAATAACTATGAAACAAACTCTGGACTGGGCACATTTTTTTAAATTGGCTGTTAGTTTTTGTTTGTATAATAGGAAATATTTTATAACTAGGGACACATCCGGACCAGAACATAATCTAACATTTTAAAACCCAGTTCAATTAAGGGCTCCAGTGATAGAAACACTGGAAACATCCAGTGTAAGGCAGGAAACATGCATGGACAAGATGCCAGTATACTGACTCACCCACACCCGGTCAGTTTTCTCCAAGTTCTACAGTATAGTACTGGTTGACACTCTACTTGCTAACTTATTCCATGTATCTACAGTTGTCTGTGGGAAGGAAAGCATTCTAATGTTTTTGCCAAAATTACCTTTAACAAGTTTCTATCTGTATTCCTGTGTTCATGCTGAAGAACGCATTATAAGATAACTGCGGCAGTCACCATGCCGATTCTCTTCCGAATTTTATACACTTAAATCATGTTGCCTCTTAATCATTATTTTTTTAAGTGAAAAGGTTCATCTTCTTTGACTTTTCCTCAAAAATCATACATCACAGTCCAGCAATTAGCTTCGTTGCTCTACTATGGAGTTTCTTAGTGCTTATATGTTTTATGGTTTATTTTGGCATGTTAATTGCAAGATACAAATGTTAAAGTTATAATATCTTGTAATGTATAATTCAGTTAATACTATCATCTAGTCGTTTTTTTGAAATTATAAATGAGGCCTGTCCTAAACTTACTTCTCCCATCCAGTCACAAGAAAAGTAAGCAAGGGAAATAGAATGGATTTGGGAAATATATTAATAAGATGACTACAGTGCAGTTGCTGCACTGTGATTTCGACAAAGTCTTCAGGAGTCATAGTGGTCAGCAGCGTTAAGGGTATTGGTGTGATCAAAGGGAAACAGAGGTATATATACAATACTGACAATGTCAAAGCAGTCATTCACAATGAGAATAACAGTGAACATTTGGATTCAATAGCAAGCTTAAGGGTGAAGAGTTCAGTAAAACTGACCAAACAGATACATTGGTGGTGTGACAGATGGAGTCTTATCTGCTTTACAGAGCCTAATTATCGCATCTGTTTGGTGCTCTGCCCCTGCCTCTCCTATGGTCTAGCTAGGGTTCTGGCTCTGGTTCATGCATAGTTTTCTTTAAGTTTTTTTTTTTGATTATATTTTTATTGCATATTGCATAATTTAGTCTTGTGTGATTTAATGGAACAACACAGTATGGCAAGGGCTAAATAAGCGACAGAGCTCAGCTGACGTCACTTGCAGTGTTCCGAAGCGGTACCTGCTCCGCCAAGGCTAGGATTCTCCTATTAGCTCAAGCTGATAAATGTCTGTTTCTGAAAACCATTGTAATCCACACAACCTGTGTTTGTGGCTGTGTAAATCTATGAAATTAGATGGTTCTGGTGTGAATTCTTGGCAATACCCTTTTAAAATCCTGTCGATTATGCCATGTGGAGGGGTAGAGTATGGTACAGTGGCACTGTGCAGTATGGTGGGACCTGAGAGTGAGAGCTCGGCTTACATCACCAGGAAGCACACCGCTTGCAGTGTTCAGAAGCAGTAACTTCTCAGGCTAATGAGTGTGTTCCTCAGAGAGTTGTAATCAAGACATTGTGGCTTTGCAAATGGACACTGTCAGCTGCCACAGTGTAAATCTACAAATGGAAATGGCTTAAGGTGTGACACCATGGCAATATGTCTATGTGTTATATTTTGAATATTATTTTGTTTATTAATTATTTGTTAAGTATTTATTAAGCTAAGGTATTCATGTGTAGTTATGTACTTTTTCCCTTTAAAATAGAACTACCATGATGGTCAGGAGTGGGACCCCACTCTGCCTATTTAGTGAAGGTCGTTTTTTCCTACTTTTTGTTTAGATGTTTAATGAATCTTTGAAAGATTAAAGAACTAAGTTTTGTTTTTTTCCTGAAGACCAGAGATTTAACATAATCTTCATATCTGTAGAGCAATTTTATGTAATTTTGTGATTTCTTCTAAACTTTAAATCTTTAGGCTCATTTTAGGCTTGAGCAGGCCGAAGCCTGCATTTTAAGCTGGTTCTAGGCTGCCTTGGGTGATGATGGTTTTTCGGGTTTAGACCAATTTCCTCATTTATAAAGCCGGCATATGCTCAAAAAGAGGCTTGAAATGTGTGTACACAACTCACACAAACGTTGGGATTCATAAAGGATAACTTGACCGGAAAATGTGCTCATATCAAGCATATTATATCCCAAAAGTGACGAATATGATGCACAGACTGTATTTTAGTTCCCTTTTAAGAGGACCGATGCTGTGTATTTTCACTGTATAACTTTCTATAGTTTTTGCCGGATTATATAGGCTAATTATTGTCAGTTCTAAGGAACCTGGTCGATATGTCAGGAATATTTCATCCAAGCTTCAGCTTCATCATACCTGCTGTGCTGGAAGCCGTTAACTTACCAAGGCATTAAGCGAGACACTACATTCAATTTTCATATGATGTGGGTGTACATACATAAAACATAACCATTTTTGCCAATATAAAAAGGCAATTTACAGCAGTGCCTGGTTCTCCTAATGCAGTGCTTCTCAAATGGTGGCTCCGTCAAGGGAGGGCGCGTTTGACCTCGGGGAACATACTTTTTTATTTTTCTTTTAAATTTTTTTTTGAATTTAGAATGCACTTTAAATCTTTTCTGTTACATTTAATAAAGCTATTCTTTGTTGTAAATTGGTCCATATTTCTTTCTTTTTTTATTCTCTTATACGCTAATAAGGATACAGTGTTATGCAGAGGTGTACTTATAACAATTTTATAGACAAATGATACTATTTATAGTCGCGCGGGGGGCGCGAGATGTTTTCTTCTTCCTAGGGGGGGCATGACAGAAAATAATTGAGAAGCACTGTCCTAATGAAATTGGAGGACTTTATTGCACTCCTATTGCAAAATCTTAATCTGCTTTTGTTAACTTTGAGCAGTGACATTCCATTAATACACAAGTTATCTGAGATACCAAGATGTGGCTGTGAAACACTGTCTCTGAGGCCTGAGTCAATCTATACTTCATTTATTTTGAGCCAAATGTCAGACACTGGCGCCTAATGCCATTCCTGGACCACCATATTGCTGAGGAGATGCGCTATAATGCCACGCATAATCATGTGCTCTCAGTCGTGTAGCACAGCCAGATACACTTGATTGCAGATGGCAAAGTCTTGCATGTCAGGAGGGAGAGGCTGCCGTAATAGCCAATGAAGTTCTCTGTCATCGTGATTGCATATGCATGAGGTTGATTAGCAGGCTCCATATATGGATGTATCAAGGCAGCATTCGACACGTGTTCCCATATGCATATTTACAAGGTGATTGTGATTTATAAAGGGTAAATAGCACCGAAATGTGCAAATGCCAGGTTTTATAAATGTTATTTTGTTTTGGTGTGCACATATTTTCATGCGAAATCCATGCAAAGTTTTTAATTGAGGCCCCAGGGGAGTACTATCTAGCTTAGGGTTTTTGAAGCCTACACCATTTTTGCTATTCCTTTGTTGGGTACTTTTCTTTCTTTTTTTTCTCTCCCTTTTTTCCTTTTACGTGATAAAGTTTTCCTCCTCCTCCAATTAAGAGTTGATCCCAGGGACATGTATTCTCTAATTATATCTCATACTCAGGTTCTGAGCTAATCATAGCACGGTTATCTAAAGCCGCTTTTCCACTGCATAGTACGGCACGACACGGTTCAGTACAGCTCACCTTGGTTCGGCTCAGTTCGGCTCGGTTTGTGTGTCGACAGCAGTTTAGTACCGCTTTAGAGCGGGCGGGATTATTCACGTGTCGTTAGAGTTGCGCCGCCTCTACTGCAGTGACACCGTGGAACTTTTACAACAACACACAGACAACGACAACACTTTAGCTCGAAGACGCGCAAGGGTAAGCATCTAAAAAAAGCACATCACTAGCTAACTTTTATCACTGTTGCAAAGCATAAAATGAACTTAACTGCCAGTGTAACATTAAAATGCTGATTCTGTATATTACAGATCTTCCACATTTTGCAAAAAAGTCGCCGCAACAGACCATCTGTTTGGACATTTAACCGTGCTTCAGAGTGGTGGGATGTGATTGTTCGGTTTTACAAACACTCAGTGGCTGGAGAACTTTCGAAACTTCCGCTTGTCTGTACCTTTAAAGAAAAGAATAGCCAGTGACGCAGTAATGACGATTTTCTCTGGCCAATCAGTGACCAGCAGAGTTTACACGTCACATTTTGGTAACGGTTCGGCACGCTTGGAACCTCGGCTGAGGTGGTACTAAAAAAAGGACCAGGTACCAGGTACTGTTCGCAGTGGAAAGCCCCGCAAAAGTGAGCTGTACTGAACCGTGTCGTGCCGTACTATGCAGTGGAAAAGCGGCTTAAGAGAAAAATAAGCAAGAATTTAGCCTCAGTTGTTTGCTGTGCACCTTTAAATTCAATTTGTACTTGTGTCATGACATATACTTATTTTTTCCTTCACTCTGTCTGTATTTTTTTTCTTCTCCATGGCCCTAATACGCTTCCATAATTTTGACTTCTGGGTTGGAACCTTTTGGTAATTTTCCTTGCAGACATTGGTTGTGGTTTTGGTTTTATTTTTGCCTTTTTTTGATTCAGGTGTCAATATTTAGAGTGTTGAATATATTGCTGTGTGTAGTAAAGACCTTTGACGACTCTGAATAAAGGTTGGATTTTGCTTTAACCTGTTGTTTGGTATTTAAAGAGCAGTATTCAAAGTTTAGTAGACCTTATGACAGGGTCTTGGGATTCACAGTGGTCTTACCTCTGTCCATTTCCTGACAATATACAGAAGCTACAAGAAGATTAATAAGGTGTTAGGAAACATAGCATAGGGTGTCAAATACAAACCAACAGAGGTTTTTCTGTAAGCGATATAAACCAGCAGTGAGGCCTAGTCTGGAATATGGTGTGCAGTTCAGGACTATGAGGAAAGATTGAAAGCTGAATATTTTCAGTTTAAGCAAATGGTGGTTGCGAAGCTACATTTGAGAAATATTCTTATATGCTCATTGGATTGCAGCTATTGTTTTAAAACATGTTCTTCAACAAAAATATTTAAACAAAATGATATATTAAATTTGGCACCAATGTTTTTCCTTCACTTAGGCTGACAAGGTATGTTTGACTAAATTTCCCTTTCTCATCATAATTGTTCTTAAGTTCTTAAATAGAAATGGGAAATGCACTTTGCTTTAGTACAGTCAGTGAAAAACACGCTCTTATCAATTACTATGCAGCTTTTCATGATGTCTCTCAAAAGATTATTTGTGGAAATGTTTGTTTTGAGTGATGATGTAAAAATTGGAGGGGCAACAACACATGTTAGAGTTGAGAGGTCAATTCAAGATCAAACTGGGAAGCGTTTTACTTCCACTTATATGGAAATTTGGTAATAGGGTCAAAAATTCACTATTGAGTTAAGTTCAGATTCTGATTCTATGATTTTCAAAATGTTGAGAAAAGTTGATTGTAGCACAGTGTTTGTTCGGAATATGTGTGTCTGTGGAAAATCAAAATTGATTTTCATGTCTTAAAATTGCTATTTTTGACAGAAATTTATTTTTTTACGTTGTGTAGACCTCTTGGGTGTCTGTAAACCTGCAAAGATAGAACATTTTAGAGATAATTGCCCTGATGTCAAGAACGATGTACATTGATAACTCCCAAAAAAACAGACATATCGTCTTCATTTGACTTGTTACAAGCTTCAGGACTACAGGGTGGTCCAGATCCAATTATGCAGATCCAGATCATCTGGATGACTTTGATTTATGCAGGGACGATTGCAGTTCGGTGTGAAGATGATTCTTCATGTCGTCAGTTTGCACACTTCTCGAAGGTCCGGGATTTTTCTGGTGATTTTCTATGTAATAAACTTAATAAGTTATAGCATAATGAAAATTGCATAATTAGATCTGGACCACCCTATGTTGTTTTGGGTTAATCCCTGTATCCTTCAAAAATAACTGTACCTATGTCCAATGATAGTGAAATTTACATGGAAGTACTGTGTGGAAAATTCCATACTGATTTTCTTTTCCCTAAAGGAGTTATAAGAACTCTGCGGTGGGCTGGCACCCTACCCGGGGTTTGTTCCTGCCTTGCGCCCTGTGCTGGCTGGGATTGGCTCCAGCAGACCCCCGTGAGCCTGTAGTTAGGATATAGCGGGTTGGATAATGGATGGATGAGTTATAAGAACTTCATACTTTAACACCTTTTAAAACTGAGTGAATAATATATTTTGCATCTCAATCATTGATTAACTAAATGAGCCAGATGTACTTTGTGATATCCTCTACTTTGTATGAACTGTGTAAAATTTCTTATGTTGTTGCTATCATAAAAAAAAATGTTATATCATCATTTAGGTACAAAACAAGTGCAGATATAGCAATGTTTATTTTTTTATTTTGTGCCACAGAAATAAGCTTGTCAATACTTAAATGTAGTAAGACACCTTAGAAAGTATAGGAACATTATTAGCTTACATTAAACATATGATATAAAAGTAAAAAGGGTAGATGTTATCTGTCTCCATTTATCCATTTACAAGTGAAGATAACTGATGATGAAATATTCAGTAAGCTGGCTTCAGTCTTCTGTCCAATCCTGGCAGTACAACCTCTGACTCCCTGCCACGCTCTAATGGAAAGTGGTATGGATAGATGAAGCATCAGGACCCAACAGCCTTTTCAAAGAGAGAAGCTTGTCATCCATTTAAAGGTCTATATAGAGATAGCTGTGTGAAATCAGAGTACCAATACTTATGAAACTTGGTTTTAACTTGGTTGTGTGTTATTTAGAAAAGCATACATGTGCAGTGTAAAAAGTGAACAATACAAAGATTTATAAGATAATCTACTAGTACACATCATGGAAAAAATAATACACTTGTTTTTCTTCACAGAAAACAGCTAGAAAATGGGTGAAATGGGTGAAAATGTATGAGTAAGAAAATAAACTTCTTATCTCTGACTCCTTGAAGATTTATTAATATGAATCACAGCTAAACAGGAATTCAGATTTTAGATTTTGATATAACATCTGTGAAGCACTGGTGAACAACAGTACCATTTAGGTAGAGAAAATTTAAATTATAACTAAAATAATGGTGACCTGAAGAAAAAATGTATTATCAATGCTTTAAATAGTGTACTCTTTAAAAAAAAAAAAAAACTTTTTGGGGCAGTACAGTAGTTTCTAAAGTCAAACACTTACACATCATGCTTTTCATGCTGTGATAAAAAGCCATTCTTGTATTTATTCATCCCTTTTTTTCTAACTCATATGTCCATTTCAGGATTGTAGGGGTTTTATTTATTCTTCTAGCATTGGGGGGCACAAGCAACAAACCATTTGACAGAACCCCAGTCCATCACAGTGCACTGTTACACATATACCAGCTAATAGGTTTTAGTTTTATTGGAGTCCCTGTCCAGGTTCCCCTGTGAGTTAAACAAAACATTCCTTAAACATTTAGTTCTTATTTATCATATGTACATGTTATTTATATTCTAAACATATAATGTGATCAAAAGCACACATGGTAGGTATTGTTTGATTCTTTCATACAGATTCAACGGTAAGACTATCTCTGTTCCTTACCAGTTAGCCTATTTGATGTCCACTAGACCAATTTTTACGGTACTAATAAAACTGGAAAATTACAGGACTCTTCTGGAAAGTCGCAGCTTAAAGTGTGACAGATTTAATTTCTCTTCTGATCATGACTTTAGCAATCAAATTTAATGTAAGTAAATATAAACTTTAATGTAAGTAAATGTAAGCTATTACATGTAGGAAGTAAACTGTTAGATTTGAATACACAGTGAGAGCTCTGAAACTTTAAAGTACATTTTACGAGATGGACCTAGACAAGACAGCAGAATCATCACCATCTTAATACAGATGTTGTAAAGAATCGATCAAGAAAGCTAATAGGATGTTAGGTTGTATATCACAATGAGTGGAGTATAATCCAAGAGAGGTTATACCTAAGTTATATAATGAACTAATGAGGTCTCATCTGGAGTACCATGTTCAGTTTTAGTCCCTATATTACAAAAAGACAGAAACACTGGAGAAAGTCCAGAGAATGGCGACTAGGCTGATTCTGAACTAAGATGCATGAGCTGTGACGAAAGATTGGAGGAGCTGAACCTTTACAGTTTAAGCAAGAAGAGATTAAGATGGAACATGACTGAAGTATTTACAGTTATGACAGGAATTAGTACAGTATATCACAGTTGTTACTTTCAAATAAATTCTGCAACATGAACATGAGGACACGATTATAAATGTTTTAATGGCAGATATCACACAAATGTTGGAGATGGTGGAGAGTAGGGCTTTAGGCACCTTCAAATCTTGTTATTTTGGGAAACCCAAGAGAATAAGATGGATGAGCTTGTTGGGGTGAATGGTCTGTTGTTGTCACAATTTGTCTAGTGTTCTTATCTCCTAGTTTATGTCAAAATGATTTTGTTCCAGTAGTTTCCTACTCTGTGCAAACATTAATCTATGGAAAATTAATTTGTTCAGAGTACCCATAACAATGACCAATCCAACAATAATGAACCTTGTCAGCTTACAATTCAGGTACTTTGAAGAGTGCGTAATAAAACCTCACAATGAATGTTTCCTTTTGAAATTAATTTCTTCATCCTAGAGTGATAAAAAGGCTGTAAAGTCCACAGCTATCGGGAAGTAATTAAAACCTTTCACGCTATGTAAATGGCAACCTTACGATCAGCATCCAGAGACTGAGAAGTCACAGATCAATGAAGACATTGGTCACTGTGCAAACTAACCCTGACACAAGAGCTCAGGCTCACAAATTATTTTTCCACATCTGTAACTATTTATGCAACACCAACCAAAATATCACTTCATTTGCACATTTCAGATTAGGTTATTTGGAGAATGTAAATTAGCCCCAGTATGGAAGTGTATTTTTGGGTTTATGCACGTGTGTGTGTGCCCTGGGATGGATTGTCTATGCGTCCAGAACTATTTCCAGCTGAGCATGCTCCTTTCCCAAAACCCCAAACTGGTGTCTTCAGTATGTGCATACGCATGAGGCCAAGATTACAATTTAAGCCTGCACTGTTCCTACTGAAACAGCAGTTTAAGCTTAAGAAGCGTAGAGTAACCAGGAATCTTATAGTACAAAGCCAGAAAATAGACACAATAAATAAACAAACAAAACCATACATAAGTTTTAGATTGTGTATTCCACACTATATATACAGTGTGATCTTTTACCTTCTTTTTATATATAATGTTATGCAATTCATTTTTTGGTGTATATCCTGACTTCGTGTACAGTATGTAGGGACGTTCTCTGCCCTTGCTTAGTTTCGGGCTTTCCGTCCAAAAACAGGAATATATTGTCTATAGGTCTGCTTCCAGCCCACTAGTTAAGTAATTGATTGAGTGGATTATTTATTCTTTTCTGTACTCATTTACTAACATGGATATAAAAATGTATTCCTATAGGTTTAGGCCTTGTGAACAATTTCAATTTTTTTCTCGTCTTGGATTAGTCTGTGTTCATTGAGAGTGAAAATATTGTTTTTTTTCTTTTAGTCCTTCTTACTCTAGTGTTATCATTTTAGTTTCTTTTAACTTCATATTTACAGGTTGGTCTGAACTTGGCCTTTCAATTCTGTTAAAAAGTTTAAGCACCAAATTCTTTATGCTTGAATTCCATGTGCAGTGATAATACTGTTTGTTTATTCTAGTATGTGTGCTGCCTTTTCATTTCAACTAAATCATTTGCTGTTCTGGTGGTGTATTTAAAGTTTTATTCTGACATGAAAAAAAATAATAAAATGATGACACCCTTTGGTTCAATAACTTTGCATGTTCTTGTCATCATGTTTCAAAGTTATTGTTTCAAGTTTTATTCTAGCACTATTAATAATTCCTCAAAACTTTTGTGTTTATGCTCCAAATTTGCCCCACTTTATAACCCAAAGCAAATAAGTTAGATTGCCTTTGCATTACATAAAAATGTTGATTTTCTAAAACGGGGCAGTACAAATTGAATGTTTTAGACTGAATGTAAAGCACCATGTAAAATGCAAAATATTTGATTGATTTGATCAAAGTGATAAATATTATCCATCCCGCTATATCCTAACTACAGGGTCACAGGAGCCAATCCCAGCCAACACAGGGTGCAAGGCAGGAAACAAACCCTGGGTAGGGCGCCAGCCCACCACAGGGCACACACACACCAAGGGGACAATTTAGGATCGCCAATGCACCTAACCTGCATGTCTTTGGACTGTGGGAGGAAACCCGGAGCACCCGGAGGAAACCCACACAAACACAGGGAGAACATGCAAACTCCACACAGCGAGGACCCTAACCCTAACCCTAACCCGGGTCTCCTTACTGCGAGGCAGCAGAGATACCCACTGCACCACCGTGCCACCCAATAAATGTTATGTTCTGCTTTTTTTTATACCTATTATTTCTTGTGTACTATTTCGTATAAAGGATTGCCTGGTTGGCAAGGGTCACTAGGCACAATGGGTCACAGAAATGGCAAGGGAAAATGGGGCAAAAATAAGCTCACAATGGCAGTGAGAAACAAGTCAGTGGACAGGTTTCATCAGTGTGTGTATAGAGTGTCCTTGAAGATTATTAAGCTAGGCATTGGTTAGGGTTAGGGTGACAAAGGAGGGCCCCACCTTCATCATGCTCGTCAAACTTCTCTAATCACCTTTATCATCATGGAAACATGCTACTGGTTTTCTCATAGTGTAATTCATAATTCCACAAACCATAGCTGCCAGATACTCTGTTTAGGACCATGGTATGGTTTAATTCATTGTGGTATCAGCAGCTGGGTAGGCAGTCTCTGCACCAATTATTTGTCCTGTCCATCTTTTTAAGTTGCTTAACTGAAAAGATTTTCTTTTCTTAATAATTTTTATAGTTACCACTACATCTGATGATCTTCATACCAAAGCAGGCATGTGATGTGTAAGTTTTCCTGTAAAGGGGCTTTTAACAGCTTTGAAAATCCAGTGTTAGCCATTTCTCATGTCATTAATTCTGTTATCTAATTTAATCTCTTTTTTCAGGGTATGTCTTGCTTTTTTGAGCTTGATGTTCTTTTAAAATAAGACAGTGTTCACACCCCATACAGAATGCCACAGTAACCACAACTTGGAACGTAACAGAAAGGGGATGTTGAGTTAGGGCAGAAATCTCCTTTATCTCTAAAAATAACTGCACTCATGTTGGAAAGGACATCTGATTTATTATCCCAGTCTGCTGGTTTGTCTGTAAATTTGTCCTTTATGTCACTGAAATTACTAACAACATGGGCAATCCCTTTGCAAAATGTTTATGAACAGTATTGTTGTTTTTTCCTTGAATTAATTTAGTGTGCAATATCAGTTTAATCTATGTATTAAAAATATATGTAAAACATCTAACCAGAAAACCATCTAGATTTCCTCAATCAGTTTAGATAGTCAAAGTTCAACCAACCCTTCCATCATGATATGTTGCTTGAATAACAAGAAGAGAAATATTTAGAAGGAAAGTCGATGTGCTCATTTCCCGTCTATTATTTTTTAGAGCCTGCCTGGTGAAATCAAATGTCATTTTAACCTACAGTTCAGATAAAATCTAAATCTGATGTGTGATAAATTTGCACCCTTTAAAATATTTTAACATCTTACCTCATTGTGGGCTGAAGCCTATGACCCCATATTGGTCATCCCTCAGACATGCTGCAAAAGAAATGGATTTATTGTGCAGACCCTAAAAGAATGTGCCTTTAATTTGTCAGGCTACATTACATCTTGTTTTGTGTATTGGTAGTGATATCACTGCACTGCCTTTATAACTAGTTCATTCCACAAACCTTAGGGTCTTTTTCCTCTGCTGTGTCAAGCTATATGAAAACTAGAATCATTTAATTATCAAAGGTGAATGCCAGTAAACTGTGAGGCATTTCTTACTATGAGCACACAGAGATTCATTTTTCTCCAGAATTTATGTCTTGTTGATGTTTTGTTCTGTTTTGTGTTGTGACCAATAAATTGACATACACTGTCTATATGTGGGCGGCATGATGGCACAGTGGGTAATGCTGCTGCCTCGCAGTTAGGAGACCTGGGTTCACTTCCCGGGCACTCCCTGCATGGAGTCTGCATGTTCTCCCCGTGTCTGCGTGGGTTTCCTCCCACAGTCCAAAGACATGCAGGTTAGGTGCATTGGCGATCCTAAATTGTCCCGTGTGTGTACTTGGTGTATGTGTGTGCGTGCCCTGCCTGGGGTTTGTTGGCTGGGATTGGCTCTCACAGACCCCCGTGACCGTGTACTTAGGATATAGCGGGTTGGATAATGGATGGATGTCTATATGTTTAAACTTTCTATTCATACATAGGTTGAATGCAAAGACTTTTGTTTAAAGCTTGATGTTATAGAATAAATAGAATAATTCTTGATAAAATTCAAGTTCTGTTTGTTGTATTAAATGAATGATTATCTCAATAAAATGTGCACTCATATTTGAAGATGAGACCAGTTATACTGCCATTATTGACTTCCTGCATTCACAACGTTTTGGGATGATTGTAGAAAATATTCACGTCATATATATCATTCATCTGAATAATGTTAATTGAAATACTAATACAGATTGGCACTTTAACCTTTTATTTATCTATTTTTAAGATACTTGCACTTTGTAAAGTTAATTAGGACAATTTTCTTTACCCTAAATTGTGGTAAATGTTTTCTCTGTAATAAATAAGGACATCAAGTTCTATACTGAGGTATGTATAGAGGTATGTTGCTTTTATGTGCCATGAAATTATTGAATATGCAAGGTTAGTTAGCCACTCAATGATAAAATCTGACTGTACAATGTTCTCCAAACATACAGTAGGAAACATATTACTCTGTGGGAGGCTCATATATACCATACTGCAAATAGTCTGTGAATGCAACAGTCGTTTCTTTGATTCATCTGGATTATACTTGGGGTATTTGAAATAATCTTCTGTAGAGGATAAAAGTATAAGAGCAGGAGAGAGGGTGATTGATGAGGGAAAGGAGAACAAAAGAGAGAAAAATAATAAGGGAATGCAGCTTTGTTGAAAACAAGAACTAAACAAAACCAGGAATTTACAGCCTGACTTGGTTTGATTTGAGTAACACCATTTTCCAAAAACACTGGACTGCAAGAAAAATTAAGTGTTCTTGGCATGTGTCAAAACCGGTTTTGTCTTTTCAGAATCTCTTTTATAAGAACAAAAAGGTTTTCTTTTATAACAACAGTGTGCTCATTCTAGAGAATGATGTTAATTATGATGTGAGAGAAGAGCAGCTGTAAATTCTTTTCTTGAAAAAGTTGGTTTATCCTTTACTAGCAGTATGACAGCAATTCCTGTGGTAAGGCTTATCAGAGAAAACATTTAGTGCTCCACCATAAAATGTCACATTTCCTTCTGGAAAAGCTGTTGTTATTCAGTAGATCTAAATGTGCCTTGATTTCTGTTTGGACAGTATTTTAATTTTTTGTCCAAGAAAATACACACTAAATAGACGTTTATGGTAGAAAAGTGAATGTCTTTCATTAGCACAATTATACAGCATGTGACATATAATGCAACACATACACACACGTGCACACATATCTTTATATATAATATGCTACCGTGGCTGTCCGTTTGTCTGTCCAGGATTTTAAATCACCTGTAGCTCACAAACTGTTTGACCTATTGACCTGAAATTTGGTACACATATACTACGTGACGTCAGCAACCTCTGAGCAAACAAATACTAAACGTATAGAGAAAGAGGATGAAAACTATGAATGCTCAAGTTAAGTGTATTCACTTAAGTGTGTATATATATAGTCAGATTGTGATTCAGACTACGAATGCCTTGAATGTAATTACCCCGATCTACATATTGTCAAATAAATGATCCACACGCCGTGGCGCAACGCAAGAGGCTTTGCCTCTAGCGCTGACGTCTGAGGTTCAATTCCTGAGAGGGAAGGTAGTAAGTGTGTACGCTTGATGACAAAACACGTGTCGCATACTCTTTGCATTATTTGACAGTAAAACTATTTCAACCATATATATATATATATATATATATATATATATATATATATATATATATATATATATTGTGGAATATGGCCGGCCAGTCATCCCAGCCAATACCCCCAGGCCACCAGGTGGAGCCCTCCCTGCAGCATGGAGGTGCCCCAAATGCCAGCAGGGAATTATGGGTAGTGGAGTTTTTATCCACAGCCCTGCTGGATACCACGGGGGCCGCTAGAAGGCGCTGCAGGGAGGAACAATGATAGTTTAGCCTACAACCTGGAAGTGCATCCTAGTCACATGGACAGAGGAAATGATGTGCTTCCGGGTTGAAGAACAGGAGTTTTTATCTGACTCGGAAGTGTTACCAGTCACATGGACAGAGAGAGAAAACACTTCCGGGTCACGGACTATATAAAGGACTGTGGGAGATCCCAGAGTTGAGCTGAGCTGGGTGGAAGGATGGCAACGTGTCCGGGAGTAGAGGATTGTATTGTTATTGTGATTATTGATTATTTATATGAGTATTGTGGAGTGCAGGGTGCTTGTGCACTGCATTATAGTCCGAATAAATAATAATTGGACTTTTACCTGGTGTCTGGCATCTGATCAGAGGGTTGAAGGGGACGACAGCGCCCCCTATCTGTCACAATATATATATATATGTGTGTGTATATACAGTATATATATATATATATATATATATGTGTGTGTGTGTGGATGCATATATAATACGGATGTTTATTGCATATATAAGGGGACAAGGTGGCATAGTTTCAGTGCTCTAATTTGTTTGCATGTTTCTTTGCGTCAATTTTTTTGGTTTTTAATTGTGGATTTCTTTTCTAAGTCCAGTCTCATGTCAAAAATGTTGCTTGTAAGTTAACTGGCAACTCTAAACTGGCACAACCTGATTTAGAGTGGAAACGTTTATGCATGCAACATCATATTTCTTAGAAGTCACATTGTTGATTCCCCATATGTAGCATGGAGTAATTGCCTGTGAAACAATTTAATAAAAAGGGAAAAAAAATCTGAGAATGTGCAGCCTTATTATTTACCTGAAATGTAATGTAATGCATTGTATAACTACTGGCAGTAAATAATAAAATGTTTTAGTATAATTAAACATAACAGATTAGTTGCTTGGAAAGCAACCTGATTTCTTGATCTCTTAAGATAAATTCATACTTCACTATTATGAGGGAAACAAATATGTTTAAAAATGGCCTGTTTAATGGTTTGTTGTACATAATTTTACTTGTAAATCGTCCACCCATTCAATTTTCAAACCTGTGTTCTTCCATTATAGAGTAGTAAGAAATGGGCCCCTGTGCTGTCATCATTGGGTGAGGAGACAGAAATCCACCATAGGCTACACTCACACCTATACCCTCAGCAATTCACCCCAGGACAATTTAAAGTTGCCAGTTGACACAGCAACTAAGTTTGTGAAGTGTGGAAGAAAAACCTGAACATCTGGAGAGAAGCTACAGAGATACTGAGAGAGAGACTAGGCCAGGAGAATGACTCTCCAGGGTTAGAAAGTCAACAGAGCTAACCAATGCCATGTTTGCCATTTGTCAGTTTTTAAAAATCTCACTTATTCTATTATATGCTGGCAAGGAGCTAGGTTCAATTAAGGTAGTGTGAATTTGGCCCGGACACAGACAGGCGGACATGTTTTCTTAAAACCACCACACGTTTATTTTACAGTATTTATAATTAATACAATGGTCACAAAGACCCAGTCCAGTGGTCACTCAGACCTAGTCACGTGCACAAACCCCAAACCAATCACGGTCCTGGCCACAATGCCTTGTCTTCGGGCCGCCTCCACAGCTCCTCTTGCCTCGTCCTCCTTCCACCCGACTCTAGCCTCGAATGAATGGAGACGGCCCCTTTTATAGAGGACCCGGATGAGCCCCAGGTGTTCCCGGCATTCCTCCTCTAGCCACGCCCCAGCGTGGCGGAAGTGCCGGCTGTCCTCCCGGCTGCTCTCCAGGCGCCGTCATAAATCTTCCCCCCAGCACTTCCTGGTGTGGCGGAAGTGCTGGGGCAACAAGTCTCCAAGACATCAGGGCGCCTCCTGGCGGTGACCACGGGCCCCTACAGGGAAAGGCTTCCATGCCCTTGACCCGTAGCCCCCAAAGCAACCCGGAAGGCAAACCCCACGTGATCCAGGCAGGGCTCTGACCCTCTTCCGGTCCCTCCTGGCGTCCCGGCCGGGTCATGGCCCCTGGTATCCCTGACAGTAGTAATAAACCAAAGGCAGGAATACTGTATTGGATGGAAATCTAATAATTCAAAAGATAAGATCAAAGTTCTAGGTTTAATTCATATGTACACCTCAGTTAATACTGTATTTAGCAATCAAGCACTAAATAGAGTATGTCCCAGCAGAATGCTCGTGCAATTCACATAATATTCTCAAACACACTAACACTCCCTCATATTAAACCTTTTACATACAGTATATAAATGTACATTGTATAACCACATAGGTTATATTGTAAATAAGAAATGACTTCAATCATTAACATATCAGAAACATGACAATAGCAATTGTATTACCGTTATAACAAAGATTTTACCTTTCTAGCCAGTTCAGGGTCACGGGGAATTGGTGGCTGTTCTGACAGCATTGGGTGCAAGGTGGAAATCAACACTGGCAGGGACACCAATCCATCACAGAGCACACCGTAACACAACCCCACACTTTTTCACACTTGGCAAATTTAAAGTTGACAATTTAATGTGCACATTTTTGGACATGAAGGGATCAAAAAACACAAGGACAACGTACACACTCAATGCAGGCTGGTTTTGTCCAGGTTTTTTTAACCCCAGGATAATGTAGCTATGAGGCTGCAACTCTATCCACTGTGCCACCATGCCACCATGCCACTCTGATATCTGTGGAAATGATCATTCTCAAGTATTTTGTTACATTGTTTTTTTGGAAAATTATTCTGTTGTTTTGTTGTAGTACAATGAAAAAGTCATTACCACTCTCAATTCTAAAGGCACAGGTTCATCTGCAGATTCTACTGGGTTAGATAAGTAGATGTTTTATTTCCTTCCACGTTCCATAGAAATGTGAGCTGTACTAATCATCAAATTAAAAATATGGTTGCATGCATAAGTATGGAATATGATAAACAGTTATCACATCCAGGGTTGCTTCCTGTTTACATCTGTTGATACATGAATAGACTTCAGCTTCCTACAGCCTTATAGTGAATAGAACCAGTTCAGGAGACGTGTAAATGAGTATCAGTTTTGTACTTGACAGCCTCTGCTTATCTAAATGCTTTCCTGTAATAATGAAATCCAAATGTATTAAGATGGGAAGACATCATTTGAATTTTATAATGCCACCTAATGCTGCCAAGGATAAAGACAACTTGGCATCATAGCTGTTGTGCTTCTGAAGAATTCACTAATTATAATCTGTGCTTACACAGAGTGAAAAAACAAAATCATAAGTTCACGGGATTTGCTAAGAAATTTGAAATATTACTTATTTTTTAATAGAGTTTTTTTTTTTGCCATCACTGGGACAACTAAGCTCACCATGTTAAGGGTTCCCGTAAAATGAGAAGTTATGGTCTTTCATGTCTCACTCATGGGAAATGCCCATGAAAATAACAAGGGCAAAGGCGCACGAGTAAATACGTTCCCTGAACGTGGAGATGCCACTGCAGTGGAAAGTAGCAGCACATTTACCTTTTCCTCCCTGCCACTGTTATAATGCGGTGCACTGATCTCCCCAGTTATGTCATTCAAGTGTCATTTCCTTACCAGAACCCAACTTCCTGCACTTGCAAAAAGCAGCACAACAACAAGAAAAAAAATGTACTTTATTCGATTCTCGCTAAGATCATGTCTGCTTCTAAAAATACTGTACAGTTAAATTTAATGTAAACAGAAACTCCAAAACAAATTATATATTCATTTATCTGTCAAGTGGCTTAATTTATTTTATATAAAGGGACACCTGCTTTTCTAAAAGACCAGTTTATTTTATCTTTATCCATTGCATTCGTTAGAAATGCAGATGGAGAACATGTGAATTTAAAATCATTGCTATTTTAGTTTTAACATTTTTATAACTCAGTCTTCTTACGTCACAAAAAAATAGCATCTGTGTCAGTCACAACTGAACATACCAAAGGCACAAGTGGTCACATTCAAGACACATATCTCCACTAACGTGCCTATACAGAATATGAATGCAACAGACACTGTGGCATAGTGGCCCAAGGCTATCAAATTTAACTCCTGCCCCAGTCCCTAGCCATGTGAAATTTGTTAATTTTCCATTTACCCTCATTTGTTTTCTCCAGATACACTGTTGTTTACTTAATATACATTAATGTGTGAGTTAATTTAACTTTTATCTCAAAATTGGCCCTGTTTGAATGTGCAGTTTTATACATCAACTAGCCGACCCGCGCCGCATAAATTATTCATTGATGGGTGAACACTTCTTGAAAGACACAGTTCAGCAATCCCCTATGGCGGCGGCGGCCATCACTCCGGGTTTGGTGTTTGTCTAACAAAGGAAAAAAAGAAGGGGCACTGAAACAACAGGGAAAACAGAAGCTTGCAAGGACAAACAAAGACTGCAGCAATGAGAGAGACCTGTTAGCAAAGCAAAGCAGCCCGAACCGAGAAGAACAATGAAAAGTCACTTTTGACACCCACTGCACGCCCAACCTACCTGGAAAGGGGTCTCTCTTTGAACTGCCTTTCCCGAGGTTTCTTCCATTTTTCCCTACAAGGTTTTTATTGGGAGTTTTTCCTTGTCTTCTCAGAGAGTCAAGGCTGGGGGGCTGTCAAAAGGCAGGGCCTGTTAAAGCCCATTGCGGCACTTCCTGTGTGATTTTGGGCTATACAAAAATAAACTGTATTGTATTGTAATGTGGCTCAGAGGTGCATGTGGACTGTAGCAGAGACCAAAATGACTGAGGATGTGTTTGGTGAGGTGTTGGGGGCGGGCACATGCCTCAAGAGGGAGGGTGGGCGTGGGAGGAGGGTTAGAGTTGGTGGGCGGGGCTCCTTCGTGCATACCCCATGGTCGGGCAACTTGGTCGATTATATACGTATATAGATGTGCTGTGTGATGTATGGCGCTCTATCCAGGGTAGGCTTTATAATAATAACAATAATAATAATAATACATTTTATTTATATAGAACGTTTTTCTCTCCATGACCCTGAAGTTGAATAAAGGTGTCTCATCTAAAGGGTACTGGATTTTAGGAAACAGATAACTGAAGTACAAGAATAATGTACGTACATGAGGTTATTACACATTTTGCATTATATTAACTGATTTGCATTAAAGTGCAGTTCTTCAGTGTAATGACTAGTATGACATCGTCAGTAACACAGTGACATAACATTAAATTCTCAACCCATTTTTAGGTCGTTGGGGTCTAAAAATGATCCTGACAGCAAGGGTGCATGGCAGGAACCAGCCCTGGAAATTCAACTGCACACACGCTCACAAACAGGGCCAATTTAGAGTTGCCAATTAAACTAACATGCATAACTTTGGATTTGTGAGGACCTGAAGACATGGGCAGAACGTGCAGACTTCACATGAATAATAACCAGGCACAAGATTGACGCATGGTGTAAGGCAAAATTTGTTGGCCTCCTGTAATAGTAGAGGTGGGTGTCCCTTTCAGTGGAAAAAAGCATTTACAAGGGAACCCCAATGTAGTGTTCCCATATTTAGTGTTTTCACACATTTCATAGGGTGGCACGGTGGCACAGGGGTAGCGCTGCTGCCTCGCAGTTAGGATACCTGGGTTCGCTTCTTGGGTCCTCCCTGTGTGGAGTTTTCATGTTCTCCCCATGCCTGTGTGGGTTTCCTCCCACAGTCCAAAGACATGCAGGTTAGGTGCGTTGGCGATTCTAAATTGTCCCTAGTGTGGGTGTGGGTGTGTGTTCCCTGCGGTGCGCTGGTGCCCTGCCCGGGGTTTGTTTCTGCCTTGCGCCCTGTGTGTGCTGGGATTGGCTCCAGCAGAATCCCTGTGACCCTGTGTTAGGATATAGCGGGTTGGACAATGACTGACACATTTCATATTTTTTTTGGATGCGGTTGTTGAACATGAAACAGGCATTGTCTGAAGAAGTGCAAGTCTTTTAAGGCCATGTTCACCTTTCACACTGATTTTTGCCTCATATATATATATATTTTTTTTTTTTTTGACTGCTCAAATTAATTTTGTGACTGATTTAAATTTGAGTACAGATGTCTGTCCCGAATGTGATCCACATATGCAAAATGAATAAAGCAATGTTGTCAGGTAGATACTGGTTGCTTCACGTTGTTTTAGTGCAGAATGAATTCATAAGGTCATGATCGCAAGGAACAGAAACAGGAACAAAAGATCAGAGCTGGTGGCTTGTGTGGATTTATCACTGCTGATGGTCTGTACATAGAAACAAGTGGCCCCAAAGGACTGATGAGAGTGCAATACGACAGTTTGGATGCAAAGCCGTTTTTTTTACAAGAACAGTGTCAATCCTTTCTGAAAAGTTTTGATTCCATATTTTTTTGCTAATCCCACTTCTCCAAAAACATCAGACCTGTGTCACACCATTTCTTCAACATTGCCATTGTGATATAAACATTCCAACAGTTCTTTGATCAAAGCAGAAGTATAGCTTTATGAAAACTATATTCTTCAACATATCGTTTCCCTTAGGTATTGGTATTCTCTGGCTCATCCTAAGGGTTGGTGGGATTAACTAAAACCAGTAATCCTCCATTCAAACATGTCCTATTGTTATAGTTGTCCCGTGGAACAGGCATCTTTAAATAGTCTTTGCTATTAGAGAGCGCATGAATATCTTGTGATAGTCTAACTTACCATCCAGGTTTAGTAGAAACAGCAGATTTGTCATGCACAAAGTGGGTTACGACAATGGATAGATGAACGCATGCATATGATGCAGGCATAGTGTTATATAAGTGAGTGTGAACTTGGGTGAGAAATTCACATACGTAGGCAGTAACTCCCTCAGTTGACACGTTTAGTTACTGGACATGCATTCGGAGGAGAGCGTACAAGCAGCTTAGACATTTGAGATAAAACAAAATCCCTTAAACTACCACTCTGGTGGCCCACATTAACTCACGCATTGGAGCTGCTGGACACAGACTCAGACCACTGGATTGAAATGGCAAAGTATGTCCCTCTTAGTCTGTTAAGCTAAAGGAGAGCTCATCTTTTGCCAGTCCCTTTCTCCATTTCTGCCTTGCTAAAGTGAGTGTATGAGCGCACCCTGCACGGCATCCATAATTGTTTCCAGGTTTTTTCCCCAAGTCGAACTGCTTCCCCAATACAATATAATTTATTAAATAGGTTCAGAAAATGGTTGAAAGAATAGGTGGCTGTTCAGCTGATTTGTGCCTCAGAATTGTCCTGTTCTGAGTGAGTGTGGGCATAAATGTGCCTTAGTATGCTCTGTCCAGGCTCAATGCTACCTAATATGCTCTAAGTCTCCTTTAAACTTTACAAGGGGAAGCTGATATAGAAAATGGGTGGTAGAAGTAAGGATGTATTTATGACTAGGCACAGAGTTTCATTGTTGCCTGTAACCCCTATTTAAAAATGTAACTGAAATGTAAAATTCTGATACATTTGTTCCATTGTTGTATTGCTGCTGCCGGATATTTATTGTCTGGAGCAGTTTATTTGGATCTGTTTAATTTTTGATATGAGGCCATTTGGAATTACCCAGAAAGATATGTTCCAATAATACAGTGGTGTTTTGCATTATCATGTGTTTTTCCTGATTCGTTTTTTTGTAATATTTACAGCTTCTGAAAGGTGCCCCAGTTCATATCAGATACATTGAATACAAATTTCCTGTTAAATCCTTGGTGGTACAGTGCATGTGTTTAATGCAGTTAATGATTGTGCATTTAACATAGTGCTGATATAAAATAATCAGTCATTTTTACTCTGCTTAGAAACTGTCAGCTTGTAACTGAAAGCATCATGAGGGGCTGTCCCACACACGCCCGAAGTGCTGGTAAAGCTGACTACAAAATTACTAACGAATTCAAAAAAAATTCACTTTTGCACAAGTACTTTGAAGTGGGTTACAGTAGATATATTCATTTCAAAATTATGCTTTTTGTCACATCACTAAAGATCAGAGGATAGGCTACTAATTGGTGAGTGCGTACAGCAAAATGGGGTGCTGTGGAGGATTGGTGCATTACTCAGTAACTGTAATCTCCAAAAGATTTGACTTTATATCTCATGCAAGGTTTTCAAATAAAAACCTCAAATATTTTATAGTAAAGAAAATTAAATATGAAGTAATCTTCGTGTTCAACAGAAAGAAAAGCAGACATTTATAAACAATCAGTAAACTTCCATTGCGTGTGGCCTATAAGAGGCACTTGCAAGATGACCCCTGAACCCCAAAGAATGCCAGCGTATAATGCCTGTATGATCGTGTTAAACCGTATTCCTTACAGAGTACAATGAATATTTTAAGCAGTGATATAGAGGAATTAGGGCACACTTGAAAGAGACATCAGACATGCAAAGATTGTTATATTAGACAGAGAAAAGGTAACCAAAGATCAAATGGTAAAACAAACTTGTGAATCATATCGTGGACAGAAAACCTGGTGCAAAAAGTAAGGCTAAGAATTTTAATTGCTGAAGAATTTGCTTTCTCATGTAGCAAGTGTTTCCTTAATATGTTTCATTCTCATTCTGGTGTGTGTTCAGACTACCAATTTGGGTGTTTTTTTGGGTGTATTTATATATCTGTCTATTGATTTATTTATTTAAAGAGCTTCTACAAAAAGCCAAATTTCCCCTGAGGACAAATGAAGTTCTAGCTATCTATAAAATTCACAGATACTTACGTAAATGCAGGTCCATTTTCAATAGCCTGGCCATGGTGACATCGCAAAATACATTCCAAGTGCATGCATGACCTTAGAAACAAATGGTATTGTGAGAACTGAATTCTAAAATGGCGTGAGGGTATCAGTGGTGAAAGCTGTCAAGTTGTCCAAAGTATCTAAACTCAGATTTATTATAGCAATACATTATAATTTATAGAGTAGATATAGGGAATTAGAGAAGTACAAAATAATGAAAACACAATAAACCTGCATCCTAACTGAAAAACGGGTTCAAGTTCTATCTTCTTGGCAGGGTGGCTGGTCTACTTTCCCATCTTTTTCTGCTACATTCAGTCTTCACATCACTCCTTCTGAATTCCCCTCTCTCTTTCTCTGTCTAGTTGAGTTCTTGTCCACACAACTTGTGTCTTTGTGGGCTGCTTAGGGTGGTAGGTTATTAAAGCCCCAGTACGGAACTACTTCCATGAGAGGCCATTAAATTACTTCTAGGGTCACAAATGGCATTGGAAACTCCTAGCATTCCAGGTGTACCCATCCATCCATCCATTATCCAACCCGCTTTATCCTAACTACAGGGTCATGGAGGTCTGCTGAAGCCAATCCCAGCCAACATAGGACGCAAGGCAGGAAACAAACCCCAGGCAGGGCGCAGTCCAGGTGTACCTCCAATTCTAAATATCATAACTCCTTTAAAGTGCTACATTCTCCCCAGGGCATTTGCCCACAATGGGGATTAAGAAGCCACGTATAAGCTTGAGGTACTCATGACCTACATTCTGCAAACCTCCACTGTCCTCCATCTATATTTAGGTCACAAAAATGGTTATTTTGGAACATAGTACACTGTGTGGTTCATTTTCACTTACCACCAGGGCATCTTCTTGCCTTCAATTGCAGAGTCTATCAGGCCAATTACTGCCAATTACCACCAATTACATGTGTTATATAGTTGCTAGTGTGTTGTAACAAAGCTGACTTTAACAAGAAGTAAAAACAGCCACAGACTGTTATTTAAATTAGCAGCTCAGTGGGGAGAGGAGGGACGGTAGGGGATAAAAAGGTGAGTGAACATTCTGCAGCCACACTATCATCATCTTAGAATGACTGCTAATTATGCCACACTAAGGCAACCAAACTAATTAAAAAAGCAACAAAAATGAGCATACTGTGTACATTGTGTCAGCACTGGTGTGCAGTGTGCAGTGCTACACCCAAATCGTGTCTGTGGTTCTTTCATAAAGTGGTATTTATGAAGGTGTGTCAGCAGTTAGAGTTCCCCAAATGTGATCTGTTCTTCAAAGAATGATTTTCTAGTGCCACCACTTTAGTTAGTTAGTTCCAGGTACAGAAACCAGGAAGTGTGTACTGCGGCACTGCTCAAAAGAAACAGGGTCACCTTTCTGCTTCACACCAACAACGACAATAATCCTAACTGCTTTATTCTAAGTGTTTGTATTTTGCAAAAAAGAACTACAAAGATTACCTGTACATTGGTTATGTTAAATTTAACATTTTAGCTCACAATACATGATTTTCCCATCTTCTTTAATACTCAGCTAGATAATACTGATCAAAGTTTGCCAGCAGTACCATCAGCCCAAACAACATAGCTTCACAAGTTAGTATTGTCACATGTCCCAAGTACAGTAAAACTGTTCCTTGTATGTGCTAATCAACATTTCACAACTCACCACTCTTCAGTGCCATAATCAATGATTATAACAACTTTACCTGGAAACTCCTGGCTTCCATACCTCAAGACTTATGTCTTTCTTAGTACCTCAAAGCACTTCTTATGCAGTCTAGTGAACTTGTGATGCTTATTTGCGCAAAACAAAAGTGATCCATGTATTTAATGAAAGTGCTTGAATATGGCAGCTCGAGTCTTGTTGCTTGCATAACGACATAACATGAAAACAAGCAGTGACCATCATATAGCCATGGCCTCATTAAAATTGTTCCCAAGTCATTGGAAGTTCCACATAATTAGCAGGTGCCATGTGAAACATGGCTAGCTTCAAAATCTTGGAAAGAGGAAGAAAGGAAGGGCAGTTGGAGATGAGAGGTAAATGCACTGTTGTTTCTATGTGCTAATGAACAAAGAAGCCCTGTGACCTTCACCTGTTGTAAATAGATAAAAATGATACATGATTTAATTTTGTTATTAATGTTAAATGTTATTCAAAACACTGTGTTGATTTTTGTTTGATATTTGATGCCTCTGAATCATTAAGCTTATTTCCACATTACTGTTACTTTTCAGGATATCATTGAAAGAATAAAATCAGTACAGAGAAAAACAATTCCTGATGTCAAACTGGAGAAATTCCACAACAGCAGAACAAGAGTCATTTCAGTTAGTTCTTCTCAATTGTTTCTTTAGAAGGACAAGTAAGATCTAGCATAAGAAAAAGGTGGTTGATGTCCATGTTGTATCTGGAGGAGGAGAAAGTAAAATAAAGGGCAGAACCCCTTAGGAAAGGGAGGAAAGCAAGACGTCTATAGCCACAAAAATGTTATAATAGTGATAACTGTGATTAGGTCCACCTATGTATGACTTTGTATGAGATAATGAAATCTACCAAGTGATGGTCTAACTGTTTTCATGTTACTTATCATTGCAGTTTGTGCATTTACTGCTTTATTCTACAATTCTTTTTTGTCTTTTTTTAGAACTACCTGGGAATGAATTATGAGATGGGAGCCACAGGCATTCAAAATGAAATCCAGGTTCAGTTGGTTAAATTTAGGCACTCCTCAGTTAGCTTCAAGTTCTGAGAGACTGAATATTTGCATAAGGCACCAGGCTCCTTCTTATTGTTAAGATCTTTATCTGTTACATTTCTCCGCAGACTGCCTAATTTGTGTTGCAACAAGTGGCAGTAGAGGGACGTGAAGCATTCAGGAGCTCTTCATTGAGACGTGACACCAGATTTCAAAACAAAAAAGTTGTTGGTCATAAGGTGGTAGGAAGAAAAAACACATTGGTACTTTCAGGTTGGTTCAAAAGCAAAGGCCTCATGGTGCTGTCCTGACAGCTCAGAGTGCCATTGCTGTCCCATTTTTCATTGTACAACAAAGGAGATAGAGGAATATGTGAAGGAAGTGAGATGGTGGAATTCACAACCAGAATTAAGTTGGTTAGACTTGTGATATTGATTGATGGTGCTTCAGAGTTTGTCTTACAATACATTGAATTCTTAGGAATTTCTTGGACAATGCATGAACTTGTGGCAGACAGACTTCTCTAATTTAAAAAACAATGTTTTTTGAAAACATCCAATAGAGTCTGGCTATAGACTCTCAGCACACCCTGTGGTGTCAATTTGTTTCCAGACCCTTCTCAAAACATCTGTGAAAAATGCACACCAACCTATTAGTAATCTATAGTCTCTCTTTCAACCACAAAAAGAGGCAAGCAATATAAACCCCCCTTGTTAGTAACTGACAATCTGGGGTTCACAACTAAAATTTGATGCAGCACTGTCCATTATAAATTGACGATTCTACTCGTCAGTGGTGGTTTGTGCAGCAACCTCTGGGCTGACAGCAAAACTTCAGCATATTCAGCCTTTTTCCACCTTAGGTAGTGTGGTGATATCTTCAGTAAATCTAAATTTGTTTACATTCATACAAATCCAGTATTTGCCTCCATGTATCAAAGCCAATTCCATTAACCTACGACTAAAAATGAATAATTTTGTCTAACTGTAGTCTAGTCTCCAATAGTAGATACCTGAAGTGTACAAAGACTGTCATGACGTGGTATCTTCCACATGACAACAATGATGTTATTCCTCCAAAAGGCTTCATTGGCCAGGCCAGGCCTCCTTTGCCTGCATGGAAAAGGCCTCACCTCAATATGCTTAATCCCATCTCCACTGGCCTGCCTCAGCCTTGCAGAGCCAAAAAGGGCTTTAAGCCTCAATAATAAAATAAAATATCCCAAAAATATATCAAAAGCCCCAAAAGAGGAGGGATGACTGTAAACCCTCAGCTTATATAGACTTTCCTAAAAGGCAATCCACAGCGAGCAATTCACAGTCCAGAAAATCGGAATCCCTAAAAGAGAGCAAGAAGGTAACAGGTGTGCCCATTGTGCCCACTGGCACTTTGGGCACTAACAAAGTTCATCTACCCTTCTCTATACTTGGTTAATTTCTCCACGGTTCCCTAGGTCATGTTCATGCTGCGCAGCTCTTTTCCAACAGTACGCCGCCTCCATGTTGTTTTTGGGCAACCTCTTCTTCCTCTGCCTTCTGGAATCCAGTGTAGAGCAAATTTGGTGATGGAACCTGCATCAAGCCTCAAGTCGTGGCCTATCCACCTTCATCGCCTTGTCATCAGAATGGTGTTTATGCCAACTTGGTGGCACTGGCCAAAGGAGGTCTTGGTTGGAAATATTCTGTGGCAATAAGATATGGCATATCCTTCTGAGGCATGTTATGTGAAAGGATGACAGTTTGGCAATATCACTTCCCATTATTCTCCAACACTCGGATCCATGCAATAGTTCTGAGAAGGTACAACTCTGATAGAGGCGCAGTTTGATGTGAATACTTTACTGAGCTGATCTCCATACACAGTTCATAGTTCTGAAGATGTTTCTTGCCTTACTGAGCCTGCTCTGAATATTGCTTCCGGCGCCTCCATCTATTCTGACTACACTGCCGAGCTAGGTGAACATGTCTGTGATTAGTTAGTCCTGCCCCTTAATCTTAATCAGGCACTGGATTCTCTATATTTATGAACATTGACTCCATCTTTTTCTGCCTTACCGTCAGCCCTACTGTATTAGCAGAGGTGTTCAGGCGATTTGTCTTCTCCTGCATATGGTGGTGTGTGTGTGTAACAGCATTGCGGTATTGTCTGCAAAGTTTAGATCTTCAAGTGCTGTGAAGGCTGTCCACCTAATGCCTCTCAGTGTGTCACTGGTGGTCTGCCACATATTCTAGTCAATGGCAAGACTGAACAGTATAACAGACATTGCATATCCTTGCTGCACACAGGTTTTCACTTCAAGATGCAAGTCATTGTAGCCCACACTAAGGACAAAGAAACTCTTATTAAACTCACCAAATGCTGAAGAATTCCATACTTTCTCAAGATATACCAAATACTCTATCAATGAACACTGTCAAAGGCTTTTGCGAAATCAAAAAAAGTTATGTACACTTGCCAATCTGTACAGTGCTCAATAATGTTGGGTAAAGCAAATATCTGGTCAGTACAGCTTCTCCTTTTCCAAAAACCTTCTTGCTCGTTCCTCAGTTACTTATCTACTGCTTCTGATATTCATTTGATGCTAGAATCTTACTGGGGATAGAAAGGAGTGTAATTCCATACGAGTTATTATAACCACTGAGTGATCCTTTTTTTGTAAATTTGATTATGATAGTCTTTTTTTATTCCTCCGGGACCTGAGCTTCCTCCCAGGCAGTTCTAAATAGAGGATGGAGGATAGCGGCTGCGAGTCAAGTCTGCCTTGAAAAGTTCAGCATTTAAGTTGCCATATCATGGGGAGTTTCCATTCTTTAGTGATTTCACTGATGCTATTACTTCTTATTCTCCTGGTGGTTTCATGTCAATATCAAGGTCTTCTTCTGATCCAACAAAATCAGGAATATAAGTTTCACCAAAATAAATGATCTTCATCTCCTGAGTCTTCTTGGCTGAATTATATAGCCAGAGGTAGCTTACGTGTCATGGCACCTTCTGAGGCTCCCCCAACAACAAGAAACATAAGCACATTCAAAGGGACAGAACATAATTACCAGTATATACAGCACAAAAATGCATAAACACATGAAAAATAGAATTCAAAAAGAACACAAGCAGTAAATATGAAAAAAACAGAAAATATGAAAAAAGAAGCGCTATATCCATGGGAAGATGAATCCAGGTTATAAACATACAGTGATCCTCAGGAATATCAAACTCTTAATTGACATTGATGACTTTACTTGAAGAAAAAAAGTCCATTCCACTTGCACTGATTGCACTACAATCTGCTTTGAAACAATTCACATCCTTCCAACAGCAGTTTTCACTCTCAATTATATGTTTACATTTAATGCAATCACTGCATTTAAAATAATTAATCAGGTTTAGTGATAGTAACACTAAAGCATTGATCTCTGAGTTATTGATAATGGACTCTCCCAAATCCCAGAATAATTAGATTGTACATAATGTTTTTAAGTGATACCAGCTGTCAAGCTATATAAGACTTTTATTAAACTCAGGTATGTTAGACATATCAAATTTACAGTATTCACTTAACAAAGCAGCAAGGTTGTTCCAAATTACAATTTGCCAAACTGACAGAAAATGCAAAATATATTTAAGTATATTGTTTAGAAGAATTCCCTAGCTTCTATATTATTTTTAGCCAGAATACAGCAATTTTTCAAACCATATCTATATGTTCTTGCCCACTGTCATTTAGTGTCTGAAAAATGACATTACCCTTTTGCTAATGAAGGCCGCACAAAAAAAACAAAAAAACTGGAAGATTTTTATACTGAGCAGCAGCTGTAAAGGGGTTTCTAGACAAATGATTAAGTCTCATACCAGCTTCCTTCTCATATGATAGAATCCACTTCCACCATCCTGCTTTCACACTTGAAGAACATTGGTTTATTCCTATTTTATTTTTTCAGAATATGTTCTTTCAAAAGATCATTGGCAGTGAAGCAATGTGTCAACATCTCCCTAGTTTTCAGTTACAGTAACCGATTCTTTTTATATCAAAGTCAGCATAACATGGAATGTGGCACACTTACAAGTTCAAGTACCAGTCTGCTAGAAGTTATTGTCTGTCATTGTTACGATGTGTACTGTATAACATGGTTATTGTACACAAGTTCTTAAGGGTTTGACCATCATTGTAATTATTTTAATATTTTTGTAAAGTAATAAATAGAACTTGCCCTGTTTATCATAAAAAATGTAAAGCATTATTTTTATAAACTAACAAGCATATTATAAAGAGGGTAGCAACTACAGAAAAGACATTTTCAGAATCATTGGATAATTGAATCATTGGTAACAGAATCATTAGACTTTGCACCTAGATAGGAAAGAGGCTGGTGCAGAGTGTGGAAGTGGCAACACAGGTTGAGAACATTTACCTGCAAGCAGGTGGTTCGCCTCCACTGCTAAAATCCATTGACCTGGATGTATCTCTTTAAGGATCCTGGGCTTAATCAGTTCATTGGGTTGGAGACAGTGAGTGTAGATTGTGTTGCCTCTAAGCCCAAATCAGGTCATCCAGTTTCATGAATGTGGAGGCAGAGGACTAGGTAGATAAGAACATGTGGAGCCACATTAAAGGAGTCATCGAAGATCAAGGGTGTGGCAGCAGCATTGGAGGGCTGCGTAATAAACAATACTCATTTTTTTACACTAAAATATTAAATTTATGTATATGTGTTCCCAACTTACTGTCAAACACTACATGCCAAGGGGTATTACAGGCACTAGTGTAAGTTACTGTGACTTGCTTGAGGCCAATGTGAAGCCTGCTATTTGATCCAAGCGGCGAGGACTGCTACCTCAAGGAGTCCTTTTGCTGTAAGACAATGCCAGCCTTACACACTGCTAAGAACAACAAGGCTTGTCTGGAGAAACTGAAGTTGAAGGTATTGCCACATCCTCCTTATTCGCCAGATTTGGCACTGTGTGATTTCCACCTGTTTGGACTGCTAAAAAAACATCTGGGTGGTCACTGATCCAAGACAGATGATGACGTGAAGAAAGTTGTGCACGAGTGCTTGCAAGGACATCCCATTTTCTAACTTTAGCTTGACTCCACCTCGTATGTATGTATATATATATATATATATATATATATATATATATATATATATATATATATATATATATATATATATATATATATATATGTCACAAAAATAACCAATAGACATATAAAGGTTTGGGGCAGCCACCCATGTATTATGCCCTGGCTGCAAAAGGTTAAAGTTTTCAGAGTTGTTTTCAATACCAAGTCCAAAACCGAACTGATCATTGTGAGAAAAGATGGTGGCTTTAAAGGCCGGTGGAGGAAGAGACGTCTTCAAGACTGGAAGTGACATCATCACAATGTTCAGGACTGAAAGTGACATCATTACAAGTGCTGGGACCAGAAGTGACATCTTCAGTGGCACCGGGACCGGAATTGACATCTTCAGAGCCGCTGGAACCCGATGGGATTCCCCGAGAAAGGTCTGCAGGGAACTGAGAGAGACAGTCAGCGCACCTCACCACACCCTGGTTTGGTGCAGAATTACAATTACTCAAGCCCTTTTGCAACTCGCACGTGTGACAATATATATATTGTGAGCTGGGGGGCTGAACGCACCCCTAGAAGATACAGACAATCCTGGGAAAACCCCTCCTAAAAACGCTGACTGACCAACGATTTATACAGGAAAATAATGACTATTAACAAGGTTGCCCAAACGTTTGCATCCCACTGTATATATACAGTATATATAGATATATATGTATATATACATATATATATATATACTGTATATACATCCCACTGTATATATACAGTATTATATATACTGTATATATATATATATATATATATATATATATATATATATATATATATATACAGTGGGATGCAAACGTTTGGGCAACCTTGTTAATAGTCATTATTTTCCTGTATAAATCGTTGGTTGTTATGATAAAAAATGTCAGTTAAATATATCATATAGGAGACACACACAGTGATATTTGAGAAGTAAAATGAAGTTTATTGGATTTACAGAAAGTGTGCAACTAACCTGGATCGAGCCAACATTTTTGGACTTTTTTATGATGTTCTACTTTGTCTTCTACTCTTTGTCTTTTATTTCCGCCCCTGCTTGGGGAGCTGAGAACACAGGAACTGTGTATGACAATAGCATTCACAGGAATGAGAGGTTAGTGGACAGTGGGTGTGGTTAAATCTTCTATATATATATTGTGGTGGGCGGCTCTGTCCCATGCCCAACCGGGATGCCCCTGCACACTATATTCAGAGGGAGCAGCCCTGGACAGTACAATAACTCCCCCTGGACGCTAGATGGCCACCCCCCTGTGTTGGAGCAGTGCCTCGATTTCCCACAAAGCTCCATGGGAATTGGAGTTGGGTGCAGCTCTGTTGGGTCCCGCAGGCACTACCAGGGGGTGCTGTGTTTGGGACTCCTGAGCCCCTATGGGCAACATGTTCATCACACCCAGAAGTGCAGCCGGAACTCAGTGATCAAGCACCTGGAGCACTTCTGGTTGAACTATAAAAGCAGCTAGTGACCGCCACTCAGCGGCCAGAGTCTGGTGGAGGAGGACAAGGTTGCCTGGAAGAACTGGTGGTGGTGCCGAAAGGAGAAAGTACTTGGTGACTGCTGTGTGTTTGGGACTGTGTATTGCCTGTGGGGTTCACGGGGAAGACGTGCCCCATAGGTGAAGAAATAAATAAATATTCTATTGTATTTTATACGTGCCTCCATGTCATTATGCCTACTATGGGATGAAATCTGTTATGATGGGAAGAAGCATTACAAAGATGACATAGTAGCATCTTACAACACCATGATGGAATTAGAAAATGTCAAAAAAGTTTCTTCAGGACATGCCATGAAAAGAAGCAGCAGTAGTAGCAGTGAGACTAGGGTCAGTCTCATAATGCTTATGGCATTCCCTGTGCTGGTTATACTTTCTAGGCAGACCACAGATAGGCAAATACCTCTCAAAGCACCACTAGTGTTGATCAAAGAAAAATATATCTTATAGCAAAATCAATTATACTATTAATTCCAATGATCTTCATTAACAGTGTGTTAGATTTCGTCAAAGTGATTATTGTTAGTGCGTCTAGCATGTCACTGGCCAGAAGAACAGTGGATTGTGTCAAAATCCTTTCTGTGATATTGTAATTCCAAAGAAAAGATAGGAGAGACTGCAGCATATCAGGCTCCTTATACAATATGTGCAATTTTATTGTATGTATATATATATATATATATATATATATATATATATATATATATATATATATATATATATATATATATATATATATATATTTGTATTGCATTTTTTGAGCTAAACATTTGTGACACTTTACATGACCTGCGGTGGCTCATGAATTGTTACTTTTGCTCTGCTTGGCATGAAAACAGAAGCGGAATTATTTTCAGTTTGAATTTTTTTTAATGGGTACATATAATTCTTTGTGAGTTTTTCCTGTGCATCTGTGACTTGTTTCCTGTTTGGTGAGCCAAAGCCTAAATATTATAAAAAATCAAATGTGCTTTGAATGTGGGTTTTGTGATTGCGCGGTTTGTGCACAGGGAGATCAACAGCCTTCTTAGATGTCATCTTTCTAGCATAGCCTTTTAATTTGTAGACAAATCCTATTCATTATAATAGATGATCAGTAGTTTATTAATTAAAATATACCATGTATATATTGAACTGTTGTTGGTTTAAGTATATTACAAACACTTTTTTTTAATAAAATAATATATACAGAAACATAAAAGTCATATCTTTTCATTTAATAATGGAATTTAAGTGCAGTAGAGTTTTGGGCCAACCAGATCACCCTTCACTTTTCACCACTGCAGGATTATTATTTTTACAATTTTATCCTATCATTCAGCAAGGAGACTACCAGCTCCAAAAAGGCAGATCCTGAATACAAGATTTATTGTAAACAAATTGTTCTTCTTCTTATTTGAGTCATTAAAAAAAATTTTGAGTTGGCCAGAAACATACTGTAGCTACTTTGTATAGTGCTTGTCATACAGAGCAGTAATTGAAAGTTAAAAAGGATATTAAATAAAAAACAGTGAAGTTATTCTTCTGTACACATACCAGTAGTGCCAGAGTGGGTTCTAAGTTAACCACAAAGCCTTTCAGATTTTATCTCTTGAGACAGATGCATTATAGACAGCATAGCCTGTCAGTCAATCTAATAAAGACAAAAAAGCAGAAACAGCTGATATTAAGGTGTCTTTATCTTAGTGATCCAGGATTATGCCTTTTTTTAAATACATAGAATCATTTTAAAGATCTCAATGAATATTATTATAACAATAATGGCTTTGTGAAATCTATTTTCTGTATCTGTATGATTTGTTGTGCAGGAACATACATTTAAAAATGAGCTGTTTTGTCTGCGGACAGTATTCTAGAAAGTGTGAAGATGTCATGAAAAGCCAGAATCATGGGTTCTTGAAAGGCTTCTTCAATTCTAATTAAAATGCTGTTCATGTAAAATCTAGTGATGCACAGTGAATTTAGAGAAGATATTAAAATGGTGCTTGGGCCAAAATCTAACTTTAAATAATGGAATCAAAACATAAGTGACTTTATGGACTTTGTTACATCAATACATTAATCAAGATTTACATAGCACAAAAGGAAAAATAAAATTACTCATAACAGCAATGGACATGTTGTTAAGTTTACTAGTAGCTGTAGGAACAGAGAGAAATAACAAAAAAGCCGAGAGCACACTACCTCTATGTGAGGCGGGTGTTTCCACGCTTAAGTGCACAGGTGAGGAATTGTCAGCATCCATAATTGATGCCAGGAACACCTTAGCCACGTCCCCATTATATACAGGAGCGCGAGTGCGGATGGGGAAAAAAAAAAAAAGGATTGGAGTGAACAGAAGTGAGGAGGAGGAAGACAGGCAAGGCTGGAGAAGTAAAGAGCCAGTGCAAGATAGAGAGAGTGTGAGCGATCGAGAGGAGACTCACTAGTGTTTAGCAGGCAACTGGAAGGAGAGCCCCCTGGAAAGGGTGTTTGGCCAACACTCGGTGGGGCTGAAGGAAGCGGTCGCTCCAGCTAAGAGATCAAGGAGCTGAAGTGACCTGGAAGGTGGTTTGCTCGCCGCATAAGGCCACAGCAGGCAGCAGGGGTCAGGAACATAGACATAGAATTACTTGACGGCACATGACCAGCAGCATCGTACGTCAACGTTGCCGCCATATTGCGAGTGGCAGTGCTGTGGAGTGAAGTAACGAATAATGTGCTGCTTGGGATTGCTGTATGCTCCATACCAGATCCCGGGAGATTACTTTTCATAGGTAAGGCTGAACAAATGTTTTGGATATATTTGGCCATTAGAAAATCCCATTTTATAATCTTAGCACTGAAGGTCACCTTACTATAAAATTAAACAACATTAGTAAAATTAAAACAAGAGAATGATAAATCAAAAAGCAATAATTAGCAAATAAACAAAGATGACTGGCAGTAACAGTGCAAAATTCACAATTGGTATGCCAGTTTGAAAAGATACGTTTTGAGGGCAGTTTTAAAATGTATTATGAATCGAGCTGACGTATATGAGAGGGAAGAGAATTCCCGAGTTGAGGAGCACTACGAGAGACACTCGAGCTCCCATAGCACTGAGTCTGACGTGTGGTACAGAAAGTAGAGCTGCAGATGAGGATCTGAGTGAGCGAGAGGAGTGTAAGTCTGTAGGAGATCAGTGAGGTTGTGGAGAGCTTTAAATGTTAAGAGTAGTGTTGTGTATTGTATTCTGTAGTTAACAGGGAGCTTGTGAAGCTGAGAGAGAATAGGTGTGATATGTTCGGTGGATTTAGAACAGCAGGTTATTATCCTGGTAGCAGAGTGTTGAAGAAGTTGTAAGCCATGGATAAGTTTTTGTGGGATACCAGATAGAATAACATTACAGTAATACGTGAGGTGACTAGGGCATTAACAAATACTTCAGTACTGTGTTGCGTAAGAACAGGACGTCTAGAAATGTTTCGGAGATGGAAGAAGGCAGTCTGAGAAATGTTACTTATATGGGAGGAATTATTTAATAATAATAATAATTATTATTATTTAATAATTGCCATTATTAGTATGTAAATGGATATAAATAATTGCATTTAAACGATTCGCCAAAATCTGTTGTACGTAAACGATACTGTTTTAAATGTTATTTTCATCAGAAAGCCCGGTTTCCACATCTACCTGTATTAGTTTAAATGGCACTTTTGCCACTCGCAATATGGCGGATGCACTGACATATCGTGTCGACTGGGCAACACAGTGAATGCGGCGTCTATCTATATATGTCTAAGGTCAAGAAGGCTTAGAGCGATCCCCAGCCCTGGCTGTTGGAAAACTTAAGTGTCGGTCTGACTGAGCCAGGGACTGACAGGCAACCGGACGTGTAGAAGGACAGCTGCAGTCATGGCGAACTCCTCTGGTGCTAAGCCTGGATGGGAGAAGCAGGGGAGTCGCCAGTAGAGGAAAGCACCAGGCTTTGTTTTAAAGGACTGCTTCCAGCCATTGCTTTAACCTCGTTTTTAAAGCATTGATTTGTATATTGGATTTTAACCTCCACAATTTCACTTGCTTTTAATGGATTATTTATTTAATGACTTTGTGATACACTGCACTATTTACTTGAACACTTTCTGTTTTTTTTGTTTAATAAAAGCACTGTCTGCACCTTTTTGCACCATCCCCTTGCTTTGTTGTGTCCTCACTGATCAGCTGATCTGGTTACATTGCCAACGGTGTCGGGTTCAAGCGCTCCCAAAACGAAGATGGGAGCATGAAGTGAAACGCACATCGTCACACCGAGACTCTACCACTCTACTAACTGCACATCTTGCAACATTTACTCAATTTTAAACATTTGTTTTATTAACAAATGGGGATTTTAAATGAGGAAATTTTGCATACAAGCCAAAAATGGTACAAATAAATACATGTGTAAGATGAAAACAAAGAGATTTTGAGTTAACCATGAATTGGATTAAGCAGTTTTAAAAATGATCTGTTACCGTTGACACATGGATGGCAAATATATTGCTGATGATCATTTGTATTTAAACTTGGACAAGATGAAATATAAAGGTATGTATCTCTTTTTATATCCTTGAAACCATGGAGCCAGATTGCTGTCCTATTTGTGATTGCCATTGAAACACTCAATTTGGTTGTAAAGCTGCACAATAATTTCTGAAAGTACATAAGAAACCAAAGATTTATGACTTCTAATTTTATCACGTGCAGCAGATTATGAATGATTTGCATAAAATTTCAAATTTTTATGGAATATTTTTAGTTTGTAATCTTAATTTCAGTGCTTTCATTTAATTTTTGTTTTAATTATGCACACATTTATCTGCTACAGAAGGTCTTGCAATTGGACCCGTTTTCAAACAATTTTTGATGAGAACAGATCATTTAATGCAACAATGCTTTATAATGTGTATGCAACATTTACCCTTAAGTTTCTTTCTGTGTCCTTGTTGAAGAACTTATTTTAAAATAACACCTTGTACTAATACTCACCATAATTTTAAACACTTCAGTCATGTCATGTCTTAATCCCTGTTTGCATAAACTAAAAAGTTTCACTTTTTCTTTATAATACATACTCCACAATCCCAGAATGAGCCTGGTCACTCCTCTCTGGACTTTCTCTAGCACTACCATGTCTTCATGGTAATACAGAGACCAAAACTGTTTGCACTACTCGGGATGAGGCCTACGAGTATGTTGTATACCTTAAGAGTAAGCTTCTTTGACTTGTACTCTGCATATCAGACTCTGTAACCTAATATACTATTAGTCTTCTTAACCAGTTTTGTACACTGTCAAGTGCATGGTAAAGCAGGAAATAATAGTTTTAATTGGAAATATTTAACCCCACTGACTAAACTCTAGGGCCATTTTATAAATAAATGGTGTCATTTTGCAAAAAAATTAAAAATTGCATTTACATACAAAAGCAGTATTTAAAATGTTTCTGTTGTCACACGTGTGATTGGGAGGCAGCTAGAGTTCCTGAATAATAGTAGTATCACACCAGACCAGTGGGCGGTGAGCTGCACTAACTCTCTCTCAATCCTCTGTAGACCATCCACGGGAAATCCCACAAGGTTCCGACACCATTGATGACATCACTTCCAGCTCCGGTGCCATTGATGACATCACTTCCAGTACTGGCAGCATTGAAGACGTCACTTCTGATCCCAAAGGTGCCACATTTGGGTTCGGCGCTATTAGCGACATCACTTCCGGTTGTGGTCCCGATAACGTCACTTCCTGTACTGGCCATTAAAGCCGCCATCTTGCCTTCATACCATCAGTTCTGTTTTGGACTCTTGTGAACATCTCACTTAAATGTAACCTTTTGCAGCCAGGGCATATTATATGGGTGGCTGCCCCTAACCTTTTTTGATGTCTTTTTTTTGTCATTCTTGTGGCACCGTACAAGGACCAGCTTGCTGAAGTAAAAGGTGCAGCAGACCTCCAACAGCTAACAGTTATTTGTTAATAGTGATGAGTGAAAGATCAGAGTTCTGTTTCGTAATACAATTTCACAAACATTTCCACTAAAATTCTTTGTAGTTGTAACTGAAAAACATGAAAATCACTAAAATTGTGTTTTTCAAGTTTTTGGGGTAAAAGGCAAAGAATGTGGCTCCCTAAGGAATATTACATGGCTGAAACTGCTGTCACTGTCCTTTATCACCCTCAAATGCTGCTGCTGCCACTCTAGTCATCCATGGCTCCTTTTGCGTAGCTCTACATTGTGTCATCTGCCTCATGTCCTACTTGCCTGCACATTCATGCTTCTGAATCTGCCTGTGCGACTCACGTAGGGTCAGAGGTAAGATCATCTACATTTACTTTCCCCAACTCCTTAAGCTGATCCCTCTGGAGGCTCACCAGCAACTACAAAACCAGACAAATGGATTTTAGCTGAGAAGTACCAACTCTGTATTGTTTGCAGGTATGTGCTCCCTATCTGCACCCCACTTTCCACACTCTACACCAGAATAAATTGTACCATGCTATGGCACTTGAAGAAAAAGTTGCAGGTGACATGAAAATATTTGTGCTAGTGGTGCAAATTTCACTGGTTGCAAAACACCATTAACTTGGCAAAATCCTTTGGCAAGTAAAACTCCAAATGTGCAGCAAATTAGTTTTTTTGTGACTCATTTCACACATCAGTACTTGTTAGTGCAATTCCTTGTTACATTTCTCACATTAATTTTACTAAATATATTTGAAAACTTACAGATTTTCTATATTTGCATTTCAAAGCCCCACAATTCTGCCAGTGATCCAGAATAACTGCTCACCTATGAAGTATAATAGCAGGTGGCATGAGCACAATGGCTATAAAATATATATACTGTAGTAAAAAGAATATGTGCAAAATAAAAAAATGTGTAAAATAACAGTAATAAAAAATGAGTGCTTAAAGGTTTCATTTTATTTTATCCTTCTGCAGTAAGTATAGTAGGAAACTGTCACTTGAGAGGTCATTAAAAACAGTTATTTTGATATGTAATTTTAATGATGTTCAGAAAAGAGCATTAAGATGCAGTAGCCTATGCTCCCTCACCAACTGCAGGCCCAGAGTGGCAAAGTAATTTGTCACCCCTTGCAGAAGAAGTAGTGTGCATCACTGCTTGCATGGGATTTAAAAATAGTAGTGTCCAAAGGTGTTCTCTCCACTCTGACATGAAGTTGAATATAAAAGAGAGAACTGTGGACATCTTGAGCAAAAGAAAGAGTATAGAGATAATAAAAAATGAAAATGAGTGAGATGGGGAGAAACAGCACTGAAGTAGATGTTACTATGGTACTGAGTGAGACATTCGTCTATACTACTTGCAGCATACCAGTGTGAAGCTTAAAAGGTTAGGGTAAGGCAGAATGTTGTTCACAGGTTTACTGTTTTTCTATTTATTAATAATGATTTCACTTTACTCTTGTTCATTAACACTGTTGGCTGTGAACCTTCAGTATGTGCTAATACACAGCAAATTAAACACTACAGTTACAGTTTACAAGAAAGTCAGATGGTGGTAGCTTTAGCCCCTTTCCTCGTGGACCTAAATTCATTTACTGTATTAGTGCTGATGTCAGGGAACACCCTGGCTGTTATAAATAAATGCCTAAGTAAGTATATAACGGACTGACATATTTGGGAGATTTAAAAGTCTCTTTGTGCTCTGATGTGTTGATCGTCAGCTTGGGGAACTCTTGACTCACGCTTGTGGATCATACAGTAGGTGTTCAGCTAATTGCTAATGTAATGTGGCAGCTAACATGTTAATCATTTCAGTTAACCAATTCATAAACCATCAAAGAGATTAATAATCACTGACTGTGTTCAGACATGTGATGTTTGCACAACTGGTACTGCAAAACTTTATATATTTTTTATGAATGTGGCAAGTTTTTATCAGCACGCACTTCAATTTCAGGCTAATATAACCGCCATCCTTCTGTATCTGGTAGATTGACTCATTTAATAACTATGAGTTGCAACAGTGCACAAGAATACCACATTCTACTCAGTCCTTTTTTCTTCAGGCTGCCTCAACTCCTCTCTCAAAAGCTCCATCCTTTTCCACCTGACTCCGACTCCTCGAGTTGTGGCTGCAGGTTCCTGCTATAGCCCATCCGGAAGTGGGTCAGGTGGTAATTAGCCTAATTAGGCTTCACTTCGGGGGGGGCTGCATCACAACCCAAATGGGGTCATTAAGTTGTTCTACCCCCCCCTGGCAATGACCACAGATCCCAAAAGGCATGAGCTCTGGTGTTCCACGATTGTGGCCCCGATACTACCTATGGGGGCTGCTCTTGCACCCAGGGAAAGATAGTGCCTCTCTCCCAGTCTGTCCTTCCAGGCACCCTGATGGGGCAAGATCCCTGTTCATCTGCCACACTGCCCCTCCCCCAGCTGAAGCCTGTAGGGCAAAACGGCCTGTCCCACGAGGGCTGTTTGAGAGGCTTGGGTGCCGGTATATCCTGGGTCATAGTTCCACCCTGAAAAAGAGAAACAAAACAAGGGCGGGGAGATTCAGCCACGATGCCATCCCATGGTGTCCTCCGTAATCGTATATGGACGACATCTCCACTTGTGGCCTCGGTTTTGGCAGTTAAAGCACCGGCGCTTCCTTCTATGTCCCCGTGCCCTCTGGACATGGAAACAGGACAAGTATCTCTGCTTCACCTTGTCTCCAGCCAGGCTTGGGCTTATCTCTGCACCTGCAGAAAGCGGCTCTCAGGCCCACACTGCACCTTGTTAGGAGATTCAGTCTTCTTTTGGAGTTTTCCTTTTTTCACTCTGGGGCAGAAGTTCACCGCCACTGCCTGCCTTACGCTACCAACAGGAGGCCGGCATACATCCTCCACGCCCTTACCTGCATCACGAGGGATATCCAGACCCTTCCCTGCCACCTGCTCCATCAGGCCACTCCCCATGGGGGTGGGACTCCAGGTGCTCCTTCACAAACCATGTTTTTCTCTGCAACAGCAGGCTCCCATCCTCCTTGGACTTCACCCCACCGTTGGCTCCAGGATCGGCATCCTTCGGCCAGTCAAATGCCTCTGCATGGTCTCTCCATACGAGGTAGGCACCCGGAAAACCACGAATCACGCCCCCAGGCAATCCATCCCAGTGTCTAGTACCTACCTCTGGAAACCCTTTTTCTGGGGTTAGCATCCATGGCCTGGCCACTTCTTCAGGCCTGCCGGTCCTTTTGTCAGCGACAGGCTTTCGGCCACCTGCTATCCATAGGCCACGCCTGGCCATCTTATCCATTGGGGAAGTACGGTGTCTTCATGGGCCTAGTACGACTAACAAAAAGAAACTGAGCTGCTTGCACAAAGTGTGTGTTTGTGTCGCGGGAGCACACGTGTCACACTGCTGCAATGGTGCGTACCTTGCGCTGCCGTGTTGGGCTGCTCTACAAATTACTTACTGGGTCCCTGCCTTGCACCAGGCAAAGAGTCCCATCTGGGATGCCATGTGAAAGATCAGCCTCAGCACAGACAGACACGAACTCCAAGTGTACAAAACACGCACCGTTTATTTACAGACCACACAACACCAACAGAGTGCACAAGAACACCAGACTCAACTCAGTCCTTTCTCTTTCTTCAGGCTGCCTCCTCACCTCTCTCATAAGCTCCATCCTCTTCCACCCAACTCTGGCTCCTCAAGTGGTGGCTGCAGGCTCCTCTTATAGCCCACCTGGCAGTGCTTCAAGTGGTAATTAGTCTAATTAGGCTGCACTTCCGGGTGTGGCTGCATCACAGCCCAAACAGGCTCATTGAGTTGTTCTGTTCCCCCTGACGGTGGCCACGGAGCCCAAAAGGCATGAGCTCTGGTTTTCCATGATTGTGGACCCGATACTGCCCATGGGAGCTGATCTCTTGCACGCAGGGAAAGATAGTGCCCCTCTCCCAGTCTGTCCTTCTTCCAGGCGTCCTGATGGGGCAAGATCTATGGTCATCTACCACAATCTGTTTAAAGTTCGAACTGCTAAATCTTTGGTGTGTTGTGTCTTTGAACTGTAAATTCCACAACATGATGTCCCTGAAGCATTACATTGACACCAGGGTTGACTGTTTGAATCTAACTTGACCAAAGACTTTTGCCAGGTTTTAGCAATCTGTAAATTGCATGCGTCTCCATATCATGTGCTTGTTTTACAAAGTTGTATCATATGGTGATAACCTCTATCTCATTGAAATGGCCTATAATACCAGTGTGCATGTAAGTACTAGTTTCAGCCCATTTTATTTGAACCATTACTGAGAAGCAAGGATATATCACTTTATATCCTTTGCCAGGACATCAAATCTGCTGGTTCATCAACCCTTGGTGGGCTGCTTCTTTAACAATGTAGGATGCAACATACTTTCCAGTCTTTCCAGGACATTTCCAGATTCTGAACAAAAATGATAGACATGAAAGGTACTCTGTAAATAAACTAGCAGACCTAGTACTTATTAATAACCTGTCACACAAGTGAAATAAACGTGTTGTCTGAAGGGGTAGGCTCTTTTACAGCATTTTGCAGTATTACATACCTAGTTTCACAGGAGTACCCTCCAGTGACGTTTGAAATTATGGATTTGTCAGCATAAACTGCAAACCAAAATTTTTTCATTACAGTCTTTTAAAACCATACTGTGTTTCCTCCTCATGGAACTCTTTTAAACCAAATGAGGGATGCCAACCTTTACATTCTGTACAACCTTCTTTAACTTCTTTGTATGGATTTTTACCCCCATTTTCACTATATCAGTCTATTTCCAGTGAAAGTCAAGGACAAGAAAAACTAACACACTATAAGCCAGGGGTGGAGAACTCCAGGCCTAGAGTGCCGCAGTGGCTGCAGGCTTTCATTCTAACCCTTTTCTTAATCAGTGACCAGTTTTCACTGCTAATTAACTTTTCCCCCATCACTTTAATAGCCCGGTTAGAAGAGTTCAGCCCTCTGAATTGATTCCTTTCTTCATTAAATGACAGCCAAGCAGAAATGAGACGTGAAACGAGATAACGGATGACCAGCTAAACTGGGGCTTCAAACTCCAACCTAATTTCACTCCAATCACTTTCTTAGTGAGAAGCCAATTCTTGCTGTTAATTAAACCCGTTATTTAATTCCATGGCTTGTTGCTGCTCTCATTCTGCCACAGCACACATTTCAAAAACTGTTGTTTTTCTTTTCTTTCTAAGAGCACCATCAAAATGTTTTGGTGACCTGAGAGATCAACCTTACCAAGACCATCACCTCTCTTTAATTTCAGATATTGTGTAATAGGCACAGGGGAGCTGGTCATGTGGTGGCTTCTTTTGTGTCTCATGATTGTTTGGCTGCCAATTAAAGAAAAAGAAACAACTATGGGGCCTGAGTCAAGTTAATTAAAAGAATTAATCAGCAGCAAAAACTGGTCACTAATTAAGAAGATGGTAAGAATGAAAACCTGCAGCCACTGCGGCACTCTAGGCCTGGAGTTCGCCACCCCTGCTATAAGCCTTACGTAATACACGTAATACACAACAGCAGCCATTGGAACCAATACTTTCAAGTGAGAGCCAAGATTCTTAACCTAATACACTTTTATCTCCTGATCAACCCACTCGACAACTTTGCTTATGTAAATATTTAAAAGACTTTTCTTTGGCTTGATAATGCTTTCTACAATTAACAGTATTATTAACGTTACTGTATATAGTTTTCTGGTTCTGACATTTCAATGATAGAAATGAGGACATTTCTTTGAGGAAAATGGAATAATAGATTAAGGTTAAATGTTTGAATACAGAGGGTCTGTGTTTTTTATAATACTCAAATTTGTTTCCAGGTAGACGGACATTTTTTGGTGCACTCAGAACTTTGCTTGGGGGTATATGGGGAATATAGAGAGTGGGTGAGCGGTGGTGTTCAGTACATAGAGGTCTGGTTCGGTTTGGCTCCTTTTGGAAAATAACAAAGCAAATTACATTCCTGTCAACAGCCTACTTTGTGAGTGTTTTTTCTAATGTTTAAAGGAAGAAGAAATAAAGAACCCTAAATGTGACACTATCACAATTATTAGAATACAATATCACACATATAACTCCAGTTAATCTGTATTATTCTTGACAGCACTAAGACTAGTAATTTTAATGTTTTATGTTTTTTTTTTATTAGAATTAACTGTGGGCTAGAAAATTCAATGCCATCTTGTGTATTTATATTAATACTGCTGCCTCTTCCTTTAATCAAAGCTATAAACCTTAAACTTAAACTCCGTGCCTCCTGCTTCTATCCCCTCACTTAAACGGTTCACAACTAACCTACTCAATATGCCTTACCAGTACATTGGTGCCCCTCTGGTACTTACGTAACACATCACAGAAGAACAGGTCCCATCAGTTTCCAAAATGAGCCCCTCTGCCTTATACAACAATTTGAGCAACAAGTGAAATCTCCCAGTCTGCTAAGTTTATCTAAATTAGCTCCTGGCACCGGCAGAAATTCAGAGAGGACCACTTTGTCTGTTCTACTCCTCAGCTTAGAACTTAACTCTTTAACTGTGGATTGCTAAACTGGCAACCAGTCCTTACCTGTGTCATTTGTCTAACTTGGACAATGAAAAGTGAATCCACTCTTGTTCTGTCCAGGAACATAGCCACCTGCACAATCCATTTTAAGAATTCAATAAGCATCAAACTTGCATCTGGTCAAAAATAACATGGCCATTAGTCAAATGTATAAATAGACTCATAGTGGAATGAGTTCCCAATTCTTCTAAAAGAATTAATACCCATACTTGGAAAAAACAAATTCTTTGAGGTTTAAAAGTGCCCTATTTATAATATAGGACAACTGATGCCTAGGTACTTTTCATATAGTATATTGATTAATCTATGCCAATCCAGCTTGTTATGTAAAAGGTTTCCAGTATTTCATCCTCTCTGAATGCTATCTCGACAGCACTTCTCTACAAACCTTACTCACTTAACCAGAATTTTGACGTTTTATTTACAGGTTGATCATCTTACTAGACAGACATTAATAGATACTGCTCCTCTCTCTCTAGCTCAGGAATATGTGCAAAATGCTCTTTCCTTTTTCATTTTTTGTCTCTTGTCTTGGGAGTGTGGTGTAGATGCAGTTGGGGAGAGAGAGTATAGGTAATTATTGCAGTATAATACTTTCACTGTACAGTATTTGTGATTATTCTCACTTTTATTATAATTTATTATAATGCTCTCCATCCATCCATCCATTTTCCAACCTGCTGAATCCGAACACAGGGTCACGGGGGTCTGCTGGAGCCAATCCCAGCCAACACAGGGCACAAGGCAGGAACCAATCCTGGGCAGGGTGCCAACCCACCGCAGGACACACACACACACACCAAGCACACACTAGGGCCAATTTAGAATCACCAATGCACCTAACCTGCATGTCTTTGGACTGTGGGAGGAAACCCACGCAGACATGGGGAGAACATGCAAACTCCACGCAGGGAGGACCCGGGAAGCGAACCACTGTGCCACCGTGCTGCCCATTATAATGATCTCAAATCTCAAAAATTTGCTGTATATATAAAAAGATGTGCAGCAAAGAAATGTCAACTTCAAGATGCAAAGAATGGCAAGAATGCTTAAAATCCTATAAAAGTAAAGGGTAGCGATAACATTGCACTATTACAGGTTAGAGCAATCAGTAGAGGTGGACTCTCTACATATTGCTTAATACATCTCCCGCACACCATCTGGTAGTAGAATAAAGACAAGAGGAAAAATACATTTAAAGACAGGTAGGCAACAGAAGTATGATGAAAAAAAAAAGAAGATTGCTGAGCCAAAAAAAGATATCAGAAATGAGTGTCAGATGGTAGCGGAAGGCAAAGCAATGACAGGGACCAGGTGTTAATAGATTACATCCAATAACAAAAGCAGGAAGCAGATGTGGGAACCTGCTGAAAGAAAGCATGCAAGTGGCACAGAAGACAATACATGAATTGGCCAGAAGGAAAAATGAAAAATTGTAGAGAGCAGCAGCCAGAGACAAAGAGCTGTTAACCAAATTAAGGTGAAGTCAACCAAGAGGCATTCATCAATGCTTATTGAAAGTAGAAGCGGCAGACGTGTGTTGCAATTGTGGCCACAAGTTTGCTAAATTAAACACGTCACCAAAACAGAGAAAGTACAGTGATGGTAGTTTGCAGGCGAGCCAGCTGGAGAGAAAGAGATTGAGAGAGAGAGTGAAGGAACATAAGCAGGAGGAAATGAATAAATACAAGTCTCAAGTAGCCATGCAGCAGTTCTTTTAAAGAATTAAATTCATTTTCTAAACAGGTATAATAGTGTATTTAAAAGTAGAAAGTAGTGATTCATGTATAAAACAGTTGTTACGTTTCTCTTCAATTGCTGTTTCTTAAAAATAATTTTAAACTAATACAAGTATCTGAACCCCAAGAGTGTAACTTTAACGCAATATGCTCCTCACATATTTTAAATGTTTGCTAGTTACCTTCCTCAATTTTAAAAGATATATTATTTTTTTTCCTAACATGTAAAATGTGCCCTTGAAATAAAGTAATATAAAGAAACATTCCTCTCAAATTAATCACAAAATGTAAAAAGAAGATTACACGTTCCTCAGATGATGAGAATTATGATGGAAAATTACTTAATGAAATATAGCAAACGTATCTTGACTGGGTGAAATACAATATACTATAACAGCTAGTCAGTTAATTTTCTCTAAACTACAGTACTTAAAAAATAATGCGCTTGGCACCAAAAAAATCCTGTTGTACACCTTCTACCTTTAAAAAACACTCACCTCAAATGTTGCTTTACCAAAGCATTATCAAGATTCCCTTCCATATTTGTTAGCACCTAAACATGGGGATGGGATTTTTTGGTTGACAGCATTTGGTGTTAGGCCAGTGTGATCAGTGAGACTGGTGAATGACCAGTAGTGTTTATAAGAGAAATTTGCAAAGGAGTTTTTCACACTGAATTTGCTTGGCTTGTCAGTGACCTTGTTTACAGAATATGTTCCTGAAAGCTTGTGAATATATTTAAACACAAAATGTGCAATGCAGAAAGAAACTGGAAATATGTTGCTGTATTTGTGTCTTAAAGACTTGTATGTGATCTGTATATAGTACATGAGCCTGCCCTTTAATAGTATTACCCAGAGTGCTGTGCAGTTGAAGGAAGGAAGGAGTGAAGACTCCATGCGATTTATCGTTGCGCTAATTTGGTAGCAGTGGCAATTGAAGAAAAAAAAAAAAAACCTGTCCTTTTTGGTTCAAGAGGGACGAGTGCCTGCTATGGAATCTGTGGTGGCCAAGCTTAAGTGAATTTATGCTTCCTGTTGTCGCTGTCTGCAAGAAATTTTACTGTTCTAAAATACTATTATTCTTATTTCAGGGAGGCACAGTGGTGCAGTGTTTAGCACAGTTTGGCCAAAATACATGGTTGGCAGACACTTCCCTAGCCCTCAGGGACACTTAAAAGTTCATTGCAGCAATATAATCCACTCAAAACTAGTTCAGTTTGCGATTCCCTTGCATTTAGCCAAGTTCTGTAAGATTTCTGTGATTTTGTCGAATTAGAAGCAAAGTCAATGAAATGGGGTTTGCTTATCACTAATTACAAGTAACGACAAAGACTTGCTAAGAGGAAAGTAGCATATATAGAGAAAGAGTAAAAACAAGCTTCATTCAAAATCACAGTGCAAATATTGAGATATGGAAAAGTTCTTCTTGGTAAAATTGCACTTTTATGGTACCACTAATAAAAAAAGCAAAGTGATAGTAGAGACCTCGTTGTGTCTCCATGAAGTAGATCTGTTATGAGATAACCAGGTATCTCTTCAGTATAGTGAGTCTCCCACTAGAGGAGAATCTGTTGTGGAAAAAAACTTTCCTCCATCTTCAAAGAAGGCAGTTAAGTAACCCAGATGAGAATGCAGGACATCTCTTTATTTGCACTGACTTATGCACAACTGTCTCAGTCAATGGAGTGAGCAATCAGTTTTCTGATTACATCACCTCATCTAATACGTTATGTCATCTGAATCTTAATATGCAGAAATTTTGCAGCTCCTCCAATCAATTAACACCACCAGTAATTTCTGACTCTTATTGATCCTCCCATTACTCTGAATGCTGTTTTCTGGAATGCACTTTTGATCTTAGATTCATAGGAGGGGGTTATGGGCTTTACCATTAGTTTATTCCCACTTTCTTAACTGGGGGTTTGTTACTCATTTACTTCATTCTAACCCTGGAAAATCACATTGATAGCTTCTCTAAGAGAAAGCAGAGACCTCTTGTACTTTCAGATTTAAGTTGCATTTAGTTAACCCTTGAGTTATATTCAGTCCCTTTCCTTGTGTTTAATAAATCATTCTGTTATGGCTTCATATATATATATATATATATATATATATATATATATATATATATATATATATATATATATATATATATATATATATATATATATATAGTGACAGATGGGGGTGCTATCACTCCTTTGAACCCTTGTCCAAGATGCCAGACACCAGATAAAAGTCCAAAAGTAGACTATATTTATTCTGCACAGTGCACAAAGCACCCTCCTCTCCACAATACTCATTAAACCAATCAATAATCACAATACAATAAACAATCCACCACTCCCAGACACGTTGCCACCCTTCCACCCAGCTCAGCTCGCCGTTTGGGAGCTCCCACAGTCCTTTTATATTCCCTGACCCAGAAGTGTTCCAATCCCCAGTCCATGTGACTCCTATCACTTCCGGGTCAGATCAAAAGTCCTTTTCTTCACCCCGGAAGGCACGTCATTCCCCTTGTCCATGTGACTCGGACATACTTTCAGGGCGTATGGCAAATAAACATCGTTCCTCCCTGCACCGTCTCCTAGTGGCCCCCATGGTATCCAGCAGCATAAAGACTCCAGTGTCCATGATGCCCTGCTGGTCTTTGGAGCACCTCCATACTGCAGGGAGGGCTCCACTAGGCGGCTTGGGGGTATTGACCGGGATGAACAGCCGGCCATACACCACAATATATATATATATATATATACTTGTAATAAAATATACAAGACTATTACATATTAATTAAAAATTCCATAAGTCAAACCTGTGGACATTTTACTGGGGAATAATACATGCATTTCCTATAAAATCCAAATGCCATAATGAAATTTTAGCAGCTGTATCTAAATGCGAGCTGACGGCTTATTTTACAAATCAGAAAGGAACGACCGAAGGGAAGTGTAAAAATAGGTGGTTTCTTTATATATAATCAGTAATTGTGCAATGTGTATATTATTATTTTGATTAACCAACCATTTACTTTACACCTAACTCTAACCACAAGATCTAAAAATAATTTGGCAAAAAAAAAATTTAGCATGGTGCAGTCAGCCAAATAAAAAAAAAATTCTCTTTCTCTTTTTTGTTGATTAAGGTTGCATATTCACTGATGTTAGTTTGTAAGTGCTAGACTAAGTTATAAACAGAAACAGACACTGGAGTCTATACCAGAGGAGTACAAAACATTTACCAATTACATTTACACAACAGGGACTGATACAGAAGCAATATAAAAGAAGTAAGGTTTAAAAACCATGAGCATATTGGAAAAATAAACTACACAAATAAAATCAAGAATAGCCAGAACCTTGCAGAGTCAAAATCTAGAATTTAATTCCACTTTGGTGCAGGTGCCTTAGTTGTCCAAGTCTATACTAATAGATCATTGGCAATCAGGAACAAGTCAAATACTCATATATACTGTAAGGAATATGCCCAATGAGAAGGAAAATAGGAACAAGAATCACGGACACACAGCTTGGAATTTAGCTGACAGTGCAGACAATCTTGAGCAGTCCCCAGGTGGTTTTCATGAGGACTGTGGAGAACACATACTAGATAAAGGGTAAGTAGATATACTGTACATATAATATATACAGTAAGTATAGAAACTGAATGAAACAAACAAGTAGCTGTCACGCTGTACAAAATAAATTAGGAACAACTAAATGAGAGAGAGAACAGAGCTGTAGGTTTGTGTCCAACAGCTCTCAGACAAACCAACCCAACAGACCTTCAACAAGGTGCAGTCATCTTTGCTGACATCTGATGGATACTATAAAATAGCACCTTTTTTTACTTTAGATAACTGAATGCTGATGAGGTAGAATCCTTTTCTTGTTTGTGTGATTTTGCTTTACAGGTGTATGGCTTTGGTTTTATTTTCTTGTCGCTGTGTCTTACAATAGAGACTTTCAATGACTTTGGATGACTTTTATGAGTCATGATTTACTGAGATTTTAAATTGTTCTAAGGTATTTTTACTTTTTTTGTAGCCCATTATTTTGTAAATGTAATTTCTATGGCTCATTTTGGTTTACATATAGGGTGTGTCAGGTCTCAGTAGCTCCTGCTATTACATTAGTTTATAGAACTGAATGAGTGCAATTTTTTTAATATTCCAAGCAAATTTGATTTAGTTTTATTTGAGTCAAATTGAAAACTACTTTGAGGTGGTCTTGAATAATTCAGAAGGGAACTGAGAAAAAGTGCCTGTCACATTTCTCTGTTCAAATATCTGTGGTTTGATACTCCGTCCATATTTGACTGCCACAAACATGCACTTTAGGCAACTTCCTATATTTCATATAACAATGGCTAGCCTAGTCCTGCTCAGGGGAATAGATTTTAAGAAAGAGTGGCAGAAAATGTGTCCTATGGTAAATACAAGATCTATAGTTGCCTGTAGAGCATGACACAAAGGGCATATTTTGTATTTTCCGGAGAACAATGCTAGTTCTCTAGCAAGACATGTTCATACACAGACTAGGTTAAATATTAGAATGGGTATGAACCACAGACATCAGATAAACATTACAGTTACTATATCTAACTTGGACCAATGTGACACCATACAGTGTGTGATTAACAATAAAATAATACATAATCACTCTTATTATACCTGCCACACAAAAAGGAGTGGAGGCATCAAAAACAACACAAGGCAGATCTGATCCCTTCATATTTGTAGACCTACTGAGCTGGCCTGATCCTAGGAAGCCTAGCCCCAAACTTAAATGGCAGGCAGATTTAAAAATAGCTAAGTATCTCCAATGTTCAAAACAAGAGAAAAGGAAATCCATGAAAAGCTCAGATGTAAAGATAAAACTAAAATTTTTTGCATATTTAAGTCTTGTAAGATTCAAAAAAGAAGCATAAAAAGTAAGCACAGTAAAGAAGCAAAAAACAGGTAAAAAGACAAACAAATCAAATAATTGCAAAACAGATACAGTATCTATCTAAAAGTTGAAGCAGGGGTCAAAGATAGACTGTCCAAATAAGAAACACAAAACTCACACAACAAGAATCAAAAGCCAAAAAAACACAATTCTGAAGCTACAGTGCTTCTTCCTTTATACAGCTCAGGGTAGTCGCCAGCTACATCTTTCTGGTTCCTAGTGCTCTATATAAAGGGGACAGGGCCAAAAATAAATAAAACCACTAACTGTAATTTTAACATAACATAAAACAGGCACAACATTACTAAATCTCTCTATTATATAAAAAAATCTTGGAACGAGATAAGACTTTTTTAGAGAGACGAGACGTGACTTTCTGAGAGAGACACTTTCTCGTCACACGAGACAACACTTTGTGCTAAGAGATTCAACCACGCCCGGAGTCGGAAATAATAGGCAAAGAGTAGATAACAAAGTAGAATGTCGTAACTGATTCAAAAATATTGGCATGATACACATGCAGAGCAGGTTAGAGATAATAGAAGTATGAAAATTCAAAAGTCTAAAAAAAATGATTGTAAAGATCGCATTAGCACAAATAAACGAAAGTTATTACTCTCTGAAATAATGGAATAGCAAAAAGAGATGCAATATATTATTCGAATTTAAACTTTAAGTCAGAAACTTGTAGATTGTCTAATTTGTGTTGCCATCAGGGGAAAGTAGTGTTTCTTCCCAACGAAGAGGTGTATTGGCAAGAATTAAAAGATTTGTTGTTTGGTGAAAGTGAAATTCACATACGTTGTAATGCTTGGGTCACAGAGTTGCACAGATACACAGGAGACTTTAGAGACAGAAATGTCATTCAAGCACTTCAAACAAACATAAGTCGCTTTCAGGAGTGAATCGAGCTCTGTGTGTAATTGGAGGGGACAGTTCCGTCTTCTCAATTAAAAGAATAGAAAATCTTCCTCTTCATAGGGGCACGCCTCGGCAGTGCAGTGGGACAAAAGGACAGCTGCTGTACAGGCTTTTAAATGTTCAAAGCACCACGCAAGATGCAGATCACACGGTATGCAGCAGCAGCAAGCCAATAGCAGATCAAGCAAAGAGGAGGTAAAAAAAAACTATTTGTTTCCCATTGTATCACCGTTTAAGAGGGGGTTTTGGAGGAGCGACTGCATCTCCTTGGGGTGCGTTCAGCCCCTCTCTTCACAACGCAAGTAGCAGAGATATGAAGTGGCTGGTGCGTAGCATAGGCCAGGGGTGGGGTTGGTAAGCGAAGCAAGCAGAGGGCAAAGCCCCCTAGTATTATATTATTGTAATGTAATATAAGTGAAATAAAACCAAAAACAAAATGAATAACATACTTTAACATGAACGTTATTCAAAAAATAGCACACTGGCTGAACCATGGCATAGACATAAATATTAGGGAAAAGGAAATAACCTTACTGAAAGTAAAATTTTAAAATATGCTTAAGTAAAGAGACAAAATATTTGATAGTACATCTGTGTTTCAGTGTCTCGGAGAAGAGGTGAATTTTTACTTCTGTAAGAATTATAAAGAGTTTTCAGATTTAGATAGATAGATAGATAAATAGGTAGATAGATATAAAGTTATGGGAAAGAGCAGTGGAAGCTACTGTAGGTTAAGAAGTAAGGTGATGATTAGCGAGCAGCAGTATGGTTTCATGCCAAGAAAGAGCACCACAGATGCAATGTTTGGTCTTAGGATGTTGATGGAGAAGTTTAGAGAAGGTCAGAAGGAGTTGCATTGCGTCTTTGTGGACCTGGAGATAGTATAAGACAGGGTGCCTCGAAAGGAGTTGTGGTATTGTATGAGGAAGTTGGGAGTGGCAGAGAAGTATGTAAGAGTTGTATAGGATATGTACGAGGCAAGTGTGACAATGGTAAGGTCTGCAGTAGGAGTTACGGGTGCATTCAATGTGGAAGTGGGATTACATCAGGGATCAGCTTTGAGCCCTTTCTTATTTGCAATTGTGATGGACAGGTTGACAGACGAGATTAGACATGAGTCCCCATTGACTATGATGTTTGCTGATGATATTTTGTTCTGTAGTGATAGTAAGGAGCAGGGTGAGGAGACTCTGGAGAGTTGGAGGTTTGCTCTAGAGAGGAGAGGAATGAAGGTCAGTAGGAACAAGACAGAATATATGTGTGTGAATATGAGGGAGGTCAGTTGAATGGTGAGGATGCAGGGAGTAGAGTTGGTGAAGTTCGATGAGTTTAAATACTTGGGATCAACAGTACACAGTAATGGGGATTGTAGAAGAGAGGAGAAGAAGAGAGTTCAGGCAGGGTGGAATGGGTGGTTAAGAGTTTCAGGAGTGATTTGTGACAGACAGGTAAAGAGTGAAAGGGAAGGTCTACAGGACAGTAGTGAGGCCAGCTTGTTATATGGGTTGGAGACGGTGGCAATGACCAGAAAGCAGGAGACAGAGCTGGAGGTATCAGAGTTAAAGATGCTAAGATTTAAACTGGGTGTGACGAGGATGGACAGGATTAGAAATGAGTACATTAGAGGGTCAGTTCAGGTTGGACGGTTGGGAGACAAAGTCAGAGAGGCGAGATTGCATTGGTTTGGACATGTGCAGAGGAGAGACGCTGAGCATATTGGGAGAAGAATGTTAAGGAAATGGAGCTGCCAGGTAAAAGGAAAAGAGGAAGGCCTAACAGAAGGTTTAAAGATGTGGTGAGAGAAGACATGCAGGTGATGGGTGTGACAGGAAGATATGGAACAAGATGATCTGCTGTGGCAACCCCTAACGGGAGCAGCCAAAAGAAGAAGAAGAAGATAGGTAGATAGATAGATAGACAAAGCTCTGTTTGTTCCCAGGGGGAAATTTGGATTTTTATAGATGGAATTTTTTTATAGTACACCTTTTGTTACTACAGTGCGGAATGCATTTTACTACTTAAATAGTGTAAGAATTAATTCAGGCTGTCAGACTGTTCACTAAACACTCATGAAATTATTTTTATTACTTCAAGACATTCCTCCCTCATTCCTGTCTCTTTCGCGTCTGATTCAGTCTAATAAATAGAATAGATTTTGAGTTTTTATGCAGAATGATAGAGAGTACTTCAAAGGGAATTTTGGAAGAGCTGTCAGATAGGCTAGGATCAAAAGGTAAAACCCAAAATCATCAAACAAGTTTGAAAGGCAAATACAAACTCTACCTCAAGAAACCAATGCTTGTAATACCTAAAAGGGAATTTCTCTGGAGAATATTGCTCAATAGTTATATATTTTTACAGAGAGAGTTTTCCTTATTTTTGTTAAATCTAAATGATACACGGCCAACCTCGTATAGCTGGCTACCTGTGATCTTATATGTAATGTGCAAAACACATGCGCCTATCAACACACAGTGGCACAACAAAGAATGGGAAACACACAACAGAAAGCCATATTCAGACATGATGTACCTCAAGGCTTTGAGCTGGGACCAATTAATTTATCTCCTTCTTGGCCTTTTGGAGATGTCACATAAAAACACAATATTACACCAACTTTGTTTTTATGTGTTGTAACACTCCAATGCATTTTTCAAAAATACCAAGCAATGTTTCTTCAGTCATATTGTTATTTATTTAAAAGTAACATGAAATAGATGGTAATTATTATTTGTCTATAAATTTAGGGAAAAAAAAATCTTTTAGGGGGACAGTATTTTTGCAATGATAAGGTGTGCAAACCATACTCTAAATGACCTCTGTCAAATATCCACTATATAGTAATGTCCCAATTACATGTACGGTATAGCATATATACGGTAATACACATGCAGAACTATGTACTGTAAACCCCAAATGTATTGACTACATACATAAAATATACCAGGTTTCCCTTTGCATCGTCTGCAACTTTAAAACTCAGTATCATGCTCTCATGTGTTTTATTTTATTTTATTAATGGTCTGTTGGTTTGGGGATTTCACTAGTTGCCAAATGAATGAGTAGACCTGGTCTTCATTCCTTGTAGCTGTGTCAATATTTACTGCGGAGGAGATGTACTGCCAATTTGCTTTAATGTAGAATTTAATTGCTGCCTTCAGCCTGTATTGCTGTCATTGGTAAAGACTGGTGGTGTTTCTTCATTGGATATCTTAGTTTTGATTTATTCTTAATGACAAATGACCTCTTCTAGCTTTTCTGCCACTGGTGGACTGTTTGACAGAAGAGGACTCTGTGGGCCTCAAGACCACTATGGCAGTATGTGTTCCCATCCTCCTCAACAAGATCAGAACATGGTGCTACTGGTATAAGCTGGTTCCCAGTTTCCTCTGACCTATTCTGTCCACTAGTAGATGCAGATACACTCCCCCACCTGCAGGTCAAGAAGATCCCTAGCTAAACAATCAAATGTGAGCTTTGCTCCTTGCCTTTCCAGTTGCAACTTGTCCTGTACTCTACCCACAATGCAGGACTTGAGCAGCTTGTCTGAAACATTCACCTTTCAAGCACTGTACAGGAATGGATTACATTTTCATTGTTTTTCTTCACTTTTTTGCCCAAATTCTTAACTGGCTGATGCAGAGCTGCAATTTATGTCTGGAAGAGGAAGTGATATGCTGAAAGTCCCAGTCTCTAGCAACACACTTGAGCTATTTATAGGAATGGTTTGACCCATTATTGGATACCACATGATCGTTTATCCCATGGCTCTCTTAACAGTTAGTACTAATTCTTTACCTGAATCCTGAAACAACTCAGTGCTAACAATTTGCCATGTACAAAGAGCTGATGGGACATCATTGTCTCTTCTTGTTGCTCATTTTCATTCCATGCAGAGTATTAGTTGACAGAGTTCTTGATCTTTCTTCTCATGTTTGGCCAATAGCGTGTCTTGAGGTCATGGCTATGACAGGCACCTACCGTTATTAATCTCGGTGCACCACCCAGTGTATTTTAATCCACTGTATTTGAGTATGGAATCAAATCTCTACAGCAGCTGATCGAAAAAAGGATTATTGGGATACAGCATCTAGCACATGCTGCTTCGGCCATGTGCACAGTTCATTTTCCCATTGTGAAAGGCGCTATATAAGTGCCCGACCTGGCACAGACTGACGCAGAGGCACATACAAAGTGATAACAAAGTTTTTATTAAATCTTCAGCTTTGAGACACGTCTTCCCCATGCCACACAGCCCAACACAGTCCCAAAGCACCAATACCACCAAAACACTCTTTCTCCTGTTCCACCACTCCTCCTCAAGCTTAGTCCTCCTCCTCCTGACTCTGGACCTTTGAGTGGTGGTGGCTGGCCCTTTTTATAACCCACCCAGAAGTGATCCAGGTGCTTGACCACTTGGTCCTGATTGCACCTCCAGGTAGGGCTGAAGAATCGTCCAGCCAGGCTGCTGAGTCCATGCAGCTCCCCCTAGCGGCCATCCAAGCCCCCAACCAGGCTGTGGAGGACTCCATCGCCCATGGAGCCCTGCAGGTGGTTGGGGAATCGCCGTCGGCCAGGGAGGCTGCCACCAAGCGTCACAGGGGAGGTACTGGACTGCCCATGGTGGCTCCCCCGGAACATAAGCAGCAGGGGCGTCCCTGCCGGGCATGGAACCCGGCTGTCCTTCACAGTGCCCCTCCCTCAGATGAGGCTTGTGGGACTCATGGGCCTGCCCCTCGAGGGCCGGTCCTCTCCAGGACAGGGAGTCGGCATCCTTGGCTCTGCGGCTGTGCCTTGTAAAAACATAACGAACAGGTCTGGGAGTGCTGCCCCAATGTCCCTGCCACTCGGACATCCTCTCTGGACCTCAACACTTCCAGATGTGGCCACCGCGGCCGCAGTTAAAGCACAACCGACCCCCTCCAGCTCGACCCTTCCGGGAGTGGAAGCATGCAGGAAACTCCTGTCCCTTTGCCCCTCCGCAGCGTAGCCCTCCTGCACCATCACACCAACGGGCTTATGCTGCACCTTGTTAGGAGTTCCCGACCTCTTTGTCCGGGTCCTCCTCTTCCTCTGGGGTGTACTGATGGTCTGAGACTCCTTATGGGAAGAAGGGAGACCATGTGTCGTCTGCACTCCTTTAGACGACTGCGAGACCGGTGCCGGCAGAGGGGACGGAGTTGTTTGGCAGCCGACATCCACCGGCTGCCTCTCCGCACATTCCTCCGCTACAGTGTCGGTCCACATGGCGGTGTCTTGTGTAGTGGGCGGAGTGGCCTGGCAAGCAGCACTGATCATAACTGCAGCCGTTGCGCTCCGCCCCCTTTCCTCTATTGCCCAGGCTTCACCTACCTGAACTGCTGTATCCTGCAGGCTAGAGGATGACGCGCCGTGTCTGCTGAGCCACCCAGTAATGGCTTCCAACGGCGCGCCGAGCTTCTTGTCCAGACCCTCCTTCGTCTCCTGCAGGACCTGGAAAACCTTAACCAAAGACTGCAGGGACAGGAGCACAGATTGCACATCCTGTACAGCCCAAGAAAAGTCAATACATTTGGTTGGCGGTGGACTTGGGCTCCCCTCGTCCCCTCCCACTGACCATGAGCCATCAAGGCGTTGTAGGACCTCCGCAGTCCCCTGTGGGTGAGACTGAGGTAAGATTGAGGAAGTTAGAAGGCTTACTGCGCGACTCAAATCTTGGTGTAGGGTAGAAGGGTATTGGTTTATTGGGCATTGGGTCTCCTTTTGGAAAAGATGGGACCAGTTCCGCTACGATGGGTTACATCTGAACCAGGGCACCAATGTGTGAGGCATATGTGTAGGTTAGTTGAGGATTTTTTAAACTAGGGTATGGAGGAGCAATGAGTTTTAGACAGGCCAGGTTTAGAACTATACATGGAGGATCAAACAATTGTGAAAAAATGCATGGTAATACAAATTCTAATGCAATGTTTTAATGCAAAAGTAAAATGAGTAACATGTTAAAAATAGCTTGTTTTAATGCTAGAAGTATCAAAAATAAAACAGGTGAGTTGGAGTTGTATGTAGCGGAGCATAATTATGATATTATAGCAATAGCATAAACCTGGTTAAATAACAAAGATGGGGATGAGTATAGCATAGAGGGATACACATTTTTAGGAAGGATATACATATCAGAAAAGGACATGGGGTTGCTGTTTATGTCAAACAGAATTTCAATGCAAGTCCTCCAGTTGGATGAGGAGCCTCATCTTAATGAGTACATCTGGCTTTGTCTGGAAAGCATTAAGGAAATAGGCCTTAGTTTAGGAGTGTGATATAGACTGACCAATGCAGAGTGTAATTTCAATACACATCCTTTTGGTAATTTTAAAAAGACAAGTTTACAGGGGAATGTTATACTCATGGGGACTTTAACTACTTGAATATTAACTGGGATAACCTTGAAAATAATTGAGCACAAGAGCAAGACTGTTTATAGAAATTTTCAGTGACCGGTTTTTAATACAGTAACTTAAAACACCAATGTGGAGTGAAGCCTGTCTAGATTTTGTAATAATCAGGATAGAACTGAGGGTATAGAGGTGATTAAACTGCTAGAGTTAAGTGACCATAATATAATACAGTTCTCAGTGTTTTAGAGAAGTGTGGATGCTAAGACTAAAACTGTTAAGTTTAACTTTGGTAGGGCAAATTTTGAGCAAATGCGGCAAAGTCTAAGGAGGATAGACTGTGGGTTAATAAAAGTTGAAAAAGAAGCTGCAAAGGAGAGAGAGCTGTGTAAGGTTTATAAGACTAATAACTCCAATGTTAATCATAGAGCATATGAAAACATGAGGGCATCCATTAATTAGGGAGGCTAAAATGCAGTTAGAGAGGAATACAGCAGATAAGGTGAAAGATAACCCAAAGAGATTCTTTCAGTAGTTTACTAGTAAAAGAACAGTCAAGGAGACGGTGAAGTGCATCAGGAATAGTAAAGGGAAATTAAAAAAATACAGACAGTCAAATAGCAGATGCTCTAAACTCACATTTTTCTGAGGTCTTCACATGTGAGGAAGTAGATAACCTCCCAGTGGTAAAAGCGGACTACTAAGGAGGTACTGAGTGATTTGGAAATTGTAGAGGGAGAAGTACTGGTTAAATTAAATAGGCGGAAATCAAACAAATCACCAGGATGAGATAATATTTGCCCTTGAGTTCTTAAGGTGGTTTCCAAGTACATACAGTATATAAATGTTCAACGCATTTTTTTTAGGAAATCACTGTACACTGGGAAAATTCAGACAGACTGGAAAATGGCTAATGTTACCCCATTATATAAAAAGGGTGACAGGGCAGATCCGAGCAGCTATAAACCAGTAAGATTAATGTGCATCACAGGTAAATTAATGGAAGGAATTATTAAGAATAAGATTGACCAACACATCACCAGAACAAGAGTTTTACTGAACAGTCAGCCTGGGTTCAGAAGAGGGAGGTCATGTTTTACTCACATGCTGGAATTCTGTGACAAAACAACAAAAGGATCTGATGAAAGTGGAGCATACAGTATCTTGACTTTCAGAAAGCATTTGATAAGGTGCCACATGAGAGGTTAGGTATCAAACTAAAAGAACTGGGAGTTTAGCGTGTTGTTTGTAGATGGGTGCAAAATTGGCTCAGACACAGGAAGCAGAAGGTCAGGGTGTGAGGAACCCTATCCACAGGGGTTAGTGCTAGGGCTGCTGATATTTTTAATATGTATTTGGATAGGAATATAAGTAACAAGCTGGTTAAGTTTGCAGATGATACCAAGCTAGGTGGATTGGCCGATAATCTAGAATCTGTTGAATCATTACAGAGGGACTTGTGCAACATACAAGCTTGGGCAGATTTGTGGATGATGAAATTTAATAAGTAAATGTAAAGTATTACACGTAGGATGCTCAAAAGCCATTAAGAAGAATGTTAAGTTATATCGCACGATGTGTGGAGTACAAGTCCAAGGAGGTTCTGCTCAAGCCTTATAATGCACTGGTGAGGCCTCATCTGGAGTACTGTGTGCGGTTTTGGTCTCCAGGCTACAAAAAGGACATAGCAGCACTAGAAAAGGTCCAGAGAAGAGCAAGTAGGCTGATTCCAGGGCTACAGGGGTTGAATTATGAGGAAAGATTAAAAGAGATGAGACTTTTCAGTTTAAGCAAAAGAGGATTAGGAGGAGACATGGTTGAATATTTAATATTATGTAGTGAATTACTACAATGGATCGAGACTGTTAATTTAAAGTGAGCTCTTCAGAACAAGGGGACACAATTGAAAATTTGTTAAGGGTAAATTTTGCACAAACATTGGGAAGTTTTTCTTTACACAAAGAATAATAGACCAATGATTTAAACTTGTAAGTAGTGTGGTAGACAGTAAGACTTTAGGGACTTTCAAAACTAGACTTGATGTTATTTTGGAAGAATTAAGTGGATTGGACTAGTGACTTTGTTGGGCTGAATGGTCTGTTCCCATCTAGACTGAAATTGGATTTCAGCTGGAAGGTGTTTTGATAGGTCAATAGAAAACATTGTGATAACTTTCAAGCCTTCACTGCATAGGGTACAGTTCAGTGTGGCCAAGGTAGTACAAGCAAATTGGGCTAAGGTTCTCGCATATTGAACCTGACAAGAATGGTCTCTGGTTGGTTTCCACAATTTCAGATTGAAGTGGATGCTTTCTAAATTCCATTATACACTGTCTTCTAAGCAGCAATAAGGAATTCAGTCAGTCATCGTCCAATCTGCTATGTCCTAACACAGGGGTCTGCTGGAGCCAATCCCAGCCAGCACTGGGCACAAGGCAGGAACAAATCCCAGGCAGAGAGCCAGCCCACCACAGGGTATGCACACACACACACACAGTAGGGACAATTTAGAATCACCAATGCACCTAACCTGCATGTCTTTGGACTGTGGGAGGAAACCCACGCAGACACGAGGAGACTATGCAAACTCCACACAGGGAGGACCCAGGAGGCGAACCCAGGTCTCCATACTGCAAGGCAGCAGTGCTACCACTGCGCCACCGTGCCGCCCGTAAGGAAATTATGATGGCCCAAATATAGCTTTAATTTTTTTTGCTTGGTAAATTGGCTCACATCCAGTGCCAGTCTCATTTTGCCATTCCTGCTCATTAAATCACGTCACCCCATTGTTAAACTGGAGTTTCTGTTTACTGTTATGTATCTAACAATTGACAAATCATTTAATTTCTGTGTACTTTATAGCTCCTGTGCTCTCAGTTGAATATATCTGTGCTCTGTTTATCTCCTCATCATCATATGCTGAAGAGATTTCCACTGTGTTTAACTGGAAAAGGTCTGATCGTCTTGAGCTCATCATGCATATTTTACAACAACAACATTTATTTATATAGCACATTTTCGTACAAAAAGTAGCTCAAAGTGCTTTACATAATGAAGAATAGAAAAATAAAAGACACAGTAAGAAAATAAAATAAGTCAACATTAATTAACATAGAATAAGAGTAAGGCCCAATGGATAGGGTGGACAGAAAAAACAAAAAAAATCTCCAGACGGCTGGAAAAAAAATAAAATCTGTAGGGATTCCAGACCATGAGACCACCCAGCCCCCTCTGGGCATTCTACCTAACATAAATGAAACAGTCCTCTTTCGATGTAGGGTTCTCACGGAAGGACTTGATGATGATGGTCACGTAGACTTCTGCCTTTTAATCCATCCATCATTGTTGGAGCATCATGATGCTTTGAGTAGATGGTGGTGGTGCAGGCCACCACCACAGAGAAATCGGAAAAAGAAACAGAAGAGAGAGTAGAGGTTAGTATGGATTTTAGAGCCACTGTGAATAGTTATTATGATGAATTGAACATACAGAGTATCAGAGTATTTAAGCTAAGTGGTTAGAATATTTAAATGTTTATGAATGAATGTCTGAGTTGTTTCCCCCTCCATTTATTTACAGCTTTCAAACAATATATTATTTAAAGGTTTTGTTTCATACTTGTTTGATATATTTCTCAAATGTGGATAATATAGTTTCCACATCTTTTTTTGCTGTGTAGACAAACTACGATTGCGCTTATAAATTTATCAGGATTTAATTCCCATTACTGTCCTCAATGTGGTGGCTTGAATCCCACTAAACATTTTGTACTACCTTGATGGAATTATAAATATTCAAATTCAGCTCTAAAAATGTCCCAGTTTTACTTAAATCTCTACATGTCATCTGGAGGTGGTATGTTGGGAGCCATGTTCAGTAGATTTGCTGGCTTACTTGTCTCTCTTGTAGTCCTTGAAGCCCTGTGCTTCAGACAGCACTTAAGCCACCTATCATGGAAGTATTTCGTAACTTCAGTGTAATGCTGGCTTGACTATAAGGTCAGACACTTCTGAAATATTTCTAAAGCCAAGCATAGAAATAAATCACACAGAGCCCTTCATCATGTGAACTAACTATATTCAGCAACAATCAACAAGACTCGTCCAAGACAATAAAACAGTTGTCAGCATGAAGACCCAGAACATGACACATTTAACCACACTCCCACCACATGTATTGCCTTAATACCTAGTATTGTACTTCCTCCAGATTAGAAATATTGCAAATTCAAAGTGATTTCCTAATATGCAAAATATGCCTTATTTGTATGAAGCAGAATTCTCTACTGTATTTCTTTATTGAAAATTTAACTGGAGTGTTTCAATTCTTCACTTACTACTCTATGGTTCATTTAATTCAAAACTTGGCAGCAAGGAGTATAATGAGAAGTAGGATGTCCCACTATATAACCCCAGTTCATAAAACACAAGATTAGATTAGATAAACTTTATTAATCCCATGGGGAAATTCAGAATATTAATGTCCAGTTAAATTTTGAGTCAATTACAAAATCCTCATTTTGACATAAAAATTTGATAAAACTTTACCTTATCAAAAAACAACAACAACAACAACTAACGCCTGTAGTCCAGAAGGCACATTGTGATCTGAAGATGCAGGCCTTCTTAAAAGTCCAAGGATAAATACAACAGTAGAAGACATTCTTGAGAGACCCAAAACATTGTAATAGCCTGTCTACCAATATTAATAATTCCCAATAAATCTCAGTGTTTTTATTAAGGTTAAATATCAGTTATAAAAATGTACTGTAGTTGTATTAGAGCTGCTACTGATGTTGTTCAGGTTGCTGTTTAAGAACTGATGAAATATACGTTATTGGGGTTTATTGAGAAGTCCTTCCAAACCTCCTTATCTTCTTGTTATTATGCAAACAAATTTTGAGTTATTGCCTTTTTAGTTAGTTCTTAATTTAATTAGTGCTAATGTAAAATGTTATGATACTTGTCATTCATGTGAGGGGTTACTTAATTGTATATTACTCTGTCATGGACCTCTAAAATTTCATTTCCATGAATTGAGAATGTTAGAAAGACATTTTATATACATCTTAGTTGTTTGGTTTGCACTAACCTTCCCTTTCTGTTGTAAGTCTGTCTCTTTAAACAAGCCCACAAGGCGCTTGACCTCACTTACACCAGCTATCTTGTACAATCTTAATTTCTCTGAGGTTAGCTGCACTTTAGGAGGTCTGACACTCACCCTAAAATATATTTTAATCATCAGAATGAGAGCTGATTCTTTTTTCTTTCTTTTTTATTACCAGATGAGCAACACTTCATTTCTCTGTATATGATTTTTTTTTAATATACCTCAGTTTTTTTAAAAGGTGTCAAATTACCAAATTTTTCTGTCTAATTTATATCAGTGGATCAAGTGGGAAATCATGTGATGGAGGTGTTTATTAAATGCTCACTTGTCTTACTCATATCTAAAAAAAAAATAAGTGAATAAATAATGCACCACACTGTTTATTTACAAGCAGTTACTGAAAACAATCAGCTATGGTCTTCCTGTAGCTCTTTGGCGAACGGGTCTTTCCCCTCCCCCAGTCACAGCAGACAAATACCAGAGGACCTCGTGCACGTGGGTTTTTACCTGAATCCTGTGTTTTCCAGCAAGAGGGCCAGGAAGCTGTGTGGGTAGCCCACCGTGTCTTTGTCACAAAGATTATTTTAATTTACGGTAAAGTTAGTCACTGTGCAAGCTGTGAGAAAACTGGCCTCTCAAAGACAGGATATTACGCACATCAGACCAAGACAGTAAATCCAGACCGAAGACACTGTAAAATTTACCACTGCCTAAGTTAGCAGCAGCAGTTACATTCACAAAAAATAATGAACCACATCTACACAGACGCTTGCAAATGTTAATACATGTGATGTAGAAATGAACCATTCGGGAGGGCATAACAACTCATTATATGAACAAGTAGGTACACCTAATAATATTTAAATATTTCTTTGATTCTCTACTATAAAAGAGTCAAAAACACTTAAAAATGTATTATCAAAAATACCAAAAATAGGTATATTTTATTCCCTTTTTGTGTTTTTCTTTGTGAATATATCAAAATCAATCCATAATCCAGAAACAAAAAACAGCAAATAATTGCTTAAAGGTACAAAGAAAAAAAAAAGCAAACCAGAGAGTCTTTTCTTATAGCACTCTTCATCTGTTTGTGGACTGTATAGATTTCAATTTAAGCATTGTAGCAAATGTCCATCAGTGATTAAAATGTTTGGGAAGTTTAATAAATGAAAGCAATAAATTCTGAATCCTTTGTGACTCTAATATAATACTAATTTGTTTTCCATGATAATTGTTACATCTTTTCAGCATTTCTATAATGTACAAATTACAGTAGGTTTATGTTTCCCTGAGAAAAAAGATAATAATAAAATATTGATTAAAAAAATACAAAAATAATGAATGAATAAGAGCAGGGTAGTATACCCTATATTTAGTTTTCTCCATGTCTCTTTATGAGAGAATATAAACATTTTTCTTCAGTTTTGAGGAACAAATATTGTAGATTTACAAAAATCATTTGCGGAAAAGTACTTTTTAGTTTGTCTCTGTCAGTTTTCATTGTTCATTAATTTTCCTTTCCACGCCACCTTCAACAGAAATTGGCTTCAGTTCCCATTGTTCATGTAACTTCCCTTTTATCTTAAGACACAATTTTGAATCCTCCACAGAAATTTTGGAACCTTGAGTATCCATTGGTGTTCTACCAGATCTTTTCTAAAACAATCTTAGTCATGCCTTCATTCCTGAATCGAAGGATGGTGAATGGATCTTTGGTAGTTCTCGGGGCTAGCAATGTGTTCGGGTAATTCATATCCTCGAATAAAAGGACTGCTGTTGTGCTGAGCGAAATAAAACAACTGCTTGGCAAAAAGGGGCTCTACCTGTAAAATGAATCGATTAGAAGAAAGGTTAGACAAATAATATCCTTTACCTATTGACAAAGTCAAATTACCAAATCACTAAAAGGTAGGCATTTTATTGTCTTGTATTATTTAGTTAATTCCATCTAGTACAGAAAAACGCTGAGTCCACTTTCTCACATCACACTGAGGGCTAGCATTTTGATTATACAGTGTATGTGAGTTGCCTTAATTCACCCACCCTTAAGGTTTCGCTATTTTCAGAGATCTACATTTTCAGTGTGGCTTTTGCCTGGCTACAAGGCTAATGTTAAATGTTGTGCTGTCCAATTCAATAAATGTTTGAAAAGAACACAGCTGATCTAGATCATAGACACAAAATTCATTCATACAAATTTGAATGAACAAACCAAAATATTACTTTCTATTACATATAAAAACTATAAACAAGACATATTGCAGTAAACGTTCGAGAATCTGTTTATAGCTTACTTCGGTGCAAACAAGATTTTTTTTAAAATATGCATATATGTACTTTGCCATCACTTTTATTAATAACAATAGTAATGCTTTATCTATTTCTGAAATGCACTTTTCCATTACAGCTTTGTGGAGATCTAGAGACTAACACATCATTATCAGGCACAAGGAAGGAAGCTACCCAAGTGTCCCTCACAAAGCTCATTCAAGTACATGCACACTCTCGCACATACATCGTCAATGTAAAGTCACTAATCAACGACTGGTACATGTCTTTTAGATTTGGAACGAAAACCAAGTACCATAAGAAATACCAATGGAGACAAAGAAAGACATTGTCACACATATATACTGCCCAAGTAACAGAACTCTATACTGTATTGTATTTTGAAATATGCATTATGTTGTGTGGATAAGGATCTGAGCTGGTATCTGGAAGATTACCTGTTCATATCCCATTACTGCCAGAAGGGATCCAACTCAGTTGAGCCTTTCAGCAAGGCCCTTAGCCTGAAAATTACTTAAGGGGTGCAGTACAATGGCTGACTCTGCACTCTGAACCCGAAAGGTCATGTAAAAAGACAAATTCTTCTCAGGGAGTAACAAAGTATATCAAATCAAAAAATCAAACATGATGTGAAGAAGAAAGTAAATAATTTGGAGTTGTATGGAGAACAAATATTAGTAATGTTCATGTTTTTGATGAGTGGGGAAGTTGTTCATATTAAGTGAAACACTGCTTATGTTATAAAAACAAGGAAAAAGATCAAGTCTCGTTTAAATATGAGGTTCTCTTCAGAGTGTAGCTGAAACAGGGGAGTCAAGAAAAGTTCAACAGCTAAGCAAAGAAAATGGATTTTGAAGTATTGTTTCTGATTTCTTTACCAAGATTATTCTTTCATTTATAAACGTTTAAAAAAATGAATGATTGAAAAAGAAGTGCCTTAAAATAAATAATAATGAATGTTTTCCGCCTCGTGTGGAATTGTTAATTTACAACAGGACTAATATACCAGAACAAATCCATGAAAGGTACTTTTTGTTTAATATAAGTATGAGATAAAAGAAAGAATGACTGAGTAGTATTTAATGCAGTAGCATTGGTTCCATATTCAGCCATTAATACAACATTGAATCAAGGAGTTTTAAATCATTTATTGTTAAAGTGTAATTATCAATCTGCGTAATAACATAAGATCACTTATGGCATGTCAGAAATGTATGTAAAAAGTGAAATATGCACCTGTACTTGTGGAGTGCTTGAGCTGATCTTCTGTATCAAAAGATACAAAATAAGTTGAAGGTTATTTTATAATGCATGTTAATAGTTAATTAAAAAAGATAAGATTATGGGATTTCACAGTTGCTTCTACAGCATACTATGCAGACCCTGTATTGACTCAAGGACACTTGGTATTCAGTTGAACCCATTCAGTGTGGTGTTTTATTCTACTGAATGGTAAATCTTCTCTCCTCTACTGTTCATTATTTTCATGGTGAGAATATCTAGGAGCAGTTGAGGTTTGCAGAGTTTGGGGACCTAACAGTTGCGTTCCTGCTGTCTGCTGATGATGTTGCCCTCTTGGCCTCATCAGGCACTGTGTGATGTGCTTCAAATGTATATTATCTTCTCCAAATATGAAGCCATGGTCCTTTTTGCAAGCAGCTGCCCCAAGAGGAGTTCAAGCAGCCTGGACTTTTGTTCCTTAGTATGTGCAGAGGTGAGCCTGAGACAATGAATCAGTACAGTAGCAGTAGTTTAACAAATGTTTTACTGAATGTTCAAGTACAAAGCTATCAACTGACCACTCAGTCTGCATTACTGTCCTCACCAATGGTTACGAGCACTTGGTAGTGAATAAAATAATGAGATTCTGAGTACAATAGACCAAACTAAGATTCCTAAACATTGTTGCTGGGCCCGTTCTCCGTGACAGGGTAAAAGGTGAACCTAGGAGAAGAACCACTTTTTCTCTGCATCAAGAGGAGCCAGTTGACATGATTGAGCTATGTGGTTACAATGCCCCCTTATCGGGTATAAGACAAAAATGAATCATAGATGGGCTGACAATCAAATGGCTCTTTTTACAGTGGACAACTTTAGAGTCACTTGTTAACCTCACATACCCTGATTTTGGATGTTAGAGAAACATGGAGAAGACACAAGCACAAAATGAGACAGCATGCAAAACACCAAACAGAGAGTCGCCAGGCAGGGAGTCAAACACAAGACTCAACGGCTATACCGACAAAAGTGTTTAAAACAAAAAGCATGCTGACAATTGTGCACATAAAAATAGTCACAGCAAAAACTGCACACAGGTAATGGATTGTTCTTTCCATTTTTGAGTTGCTGTGGGGCAAAGTGCAGGATTGAAATTTAGTGATCACTTATAAGAATAATAAAAAGCTTTGCATGTACCCTAAAATGATGTTAGCTTTACGTTTTGTGCCTTGTAATGAGGTGACCACTGCTTCTGAAGAGCTTGTGAATACTTTCCCACCAAAGCTACAGATATCCAAATTAGATATGTCCATCTTAATCGCTATCTGCAACAGCTAATACCAACCTATGGGTGCTGCTTTTGGACTTTTTGTGAGGAATTGTGCATAATGTGGCACCATACTGTATATTGCATGGTACAAGTATGCTTTTTTTTACTTGTTTTAATGGTTTTACTTCATTAATATGTAACGTTTCTCCTTGCTTTAACATGTTTTGTTTAGCCATGTTTTCTGTATTTCATTCACATTACTTTCATAAAAAGTAACGGCTTTGTTGTAAAAAAAAGTCTTTTAAAATGTAAAATCTCAGTTCAAAGGAGGTATATGCAACATATCATAGATAACATGAGGCAGAATTGCTAACCACTGCATGACCATGTTGATCACTGATGCAAAATGTAGATATAAGTTACAAAGATGCTTTTAACAGAAGAGAAAAAATAACATACATGTGCTGTGATAAGCTTCTTCTGTCTTTGTGGGTCAGGGAATTCATCTCCGAAGCACAACACAATCTGGAAGCGAGGAACCAAACGTCCATCATGTGCATAGGCCTGAAGTTCTGTAGAAAAAACGAGTCAACATTAAAGAGTTGATTTTTCTGTTTTCACAGATTTTGTCAATCAGTGGGATTCTGATGAATAATTTTTGTTAAGTTAAATCATTCACAATTACAGGTTGACAATCCTTCTGGACATTGTAATGTCTGTCCGTCTATATGAAATAACTCAGCTCTCGGTGGACCAATTTGAGATTCTTTAAGGAAATTTGCCTGGAATGTTTCATTTTCATTGTGATATCTCTAATATACATTTCAAAATCTACTATTTAAATCCACTGGTGAATTTGCGATCTTGTCTATCTTAAAACAGAGATTCTGTGCAAGTTCAATTTTGGATTAGATTACTGTTTCAAATGTATCTTGTGAGATGTTACTTCAACTTCCATGTCCATCAGCCATTGCAAACAAAAAAATGGATCTCCAGTACAAGTTAATCAAAAGCCTGGAGAGGCCTGCATGTGAAAGCTGGTTGTACATCAACCCACTTTTCCTACCGATTGAGGTAAGTAAAAAAAAAAAGACATTCCCTTCTAAATATATAAAACAGGAAAGGAATCAAGTAAGCCTAGAATTAACAAATATGTACTTAGTATTTATGTTTCACTGAAAACATCATTACAATTGCATTATATTCAGATTATAATGATTCAGTATTTCTTTGACATCATAATTTACTGGCAAAGCTTCACACTTAGTCTCCATCAAGGTATGAAGTAGCCAGCAATTTCAACAGAGCTCTTAACTAAACAAATGAATCAACTTTCAAATCAGTTAACTATGCCCCTAAATGCACTTGTTACAGTATACATACACTTTCTAAGTTGCTGTATCTGGAGCTGATTAGTTACTTAAGTGGAGTTTTCTATTAGGTACTTAAACGTATTTATAGTAATTATTTCAGGTACAAAAATGAATGAATCCATGGTTATTTACATTATGCCTGCTGGTCATTTGTATTTCTCCTCCTCATAATAACATAACTCACAAGGGTGATGTACAGTACTTTATACCTTTAATTGCTTTTTAAGACAAATGGAACTTGCAATGATCTAGCAACAATGAATTAAATATTCCTCTTTGTTGATTTTATCTCTTTACTAATGTTCTCTTTGATTCCACAACATGGCATTAAATGTTTGGGTAAACCATAGGCAGTGATGCAGTTCACTTTCTGATAGAAAGCCGCATGCAGGCTTCATTTGTTAGTTTGCATATAACTGGCTACCAGGAGGGCAAATAACACTGCTGATTATTTTATTAAATAATTCCATTATTGTGTGGCATGGTGGCACAGTGGGTAGCGCTGCTGCCTCACAGTTAGGAGACCCAGGTTCGCTTCCCGGGTCCTCCCTGCGTGGAGTTTGCATGTTCTCCCCATGTCTGCGTGGGTTTCCTCCCACAGTCCAAAGACATGCAGGTTAGGTGCACTGGTGATCTTAAATTGTGTTTGGTGTGTGTGTGTGTGTGTGTGTTGTCTGGCGCCCTGCCCAAGGTTTGTTTCCCTGTGTGGAGTTTGCATGTTCTCCCCGTGTCTGCGTGGGTTTCTTCCGGGTACTCCGGTTTCCTCCCACAGTCCAAAGACATGCAGGTTAGGTGCTTTGGTGATCTTAAATTGTGCTTGGTGTGTTGTCTGGTGCCCTGCCCAGGGTTTGTTTCCTGGCTTGCGCCCTGGAATTGGCTGCAGCAGACCCCTGTGACCCTATAGTTAGGATATAGCTGGATGGATGGATTCCATTATACTAGACCTTACCACTCAGAAACTGTTGGGTGTCAAACAGCTTGCAGATCTGTTCTTTTTCAAGCTTATTAGGTCGGTCACTGTAGGGTGCAAGAGGTCCTTCCCAATAAATACGACTCTGACAGAGTCTCTTGGCATACAGTCCATCAGGGGTCATCCATAACAATACCCCTCTTTCCAGGTGGTTTGGGAGCTTCTCCATCCCTTTTCTTTGGGAAGTTGGAAAAGGGTAGGGAAAAAGCACAAGGTCCATAGAGCTATGCAGAAAGAGTTTGTCATCGGCACTTGAGCACGAGGATATTCTGCAGCCATCGGGACTTGTTGTTGTCATCTCTTTGACCATCATCTCTCTGTAGTACAAACAAATGTGTATACGACAGTCTGTGGGGAGAAAGAATTGAATAAATGAAGAGTAGACAAGGGGTCACTTGTTTGTGATCAGAGAAACTGACTCCTCCCTGTGTTAGTCAAAAATATCAGAACCACATATTAAGCTGTCATTGAAATGCAATTCATGTATCTGACAACTGCTTAATCTAGTTGGGTGAAAACCTAGAGACTGTTACTTAAGTGATCAGCATATCCCTAGATAGGATGCCAGCCCAACACTGGGCAAAGTCATGTATACAACAGCACCTACATTCACACATACTGGAGGCAATTTAGAATTATAAACTGAACTAATACACATACATTTGTGATTTTGGGAAAACAAGAATCTCAGAGAATAACACACACAGATATGATGAGAACACGCAAACTACTCACTAATAAACTATGAAAGAGCATTATTAATCACTGTGCCACTCATCAATAAAATGATTATTAAATGAAATATATTCAACATGAGTCCCTTCATGGTGGCACAGTGATGGATTTCCAGCAGGACCTGGTCTATGTAGGGTTTTCACATTATCTGGATATCCAGATATATTTTCTCTGTTTCCTCTCACACCTTAAAGACACACATATGGATTATTTAGTGACTCTAAATGTGCTCTCTGTGACTAAGTACAGGTGTGAATGAGTGTGGTATTCTGGTATTTTGTCCAGGATTAGGTTGTCTTTTGTATGTGCTGCAGTTTAAACTGGCTGTGGTTCCTTGTGACACAATACTGGAAAAAATTGGATCAGAAAATAGTTGGGGTCATCTCAGCTGGTGTGTGCTACTGTCAGAGTAGACACATTTATGAAAGAAGGGAAAGAAAATGAAAGATACACACACATCTTAGAGATGGGGATAAATGAAAAATGAAGGCAGCCCAAAGACATTATAGGCATGCCTTTGGAGGTAATGCAGATTTTAAAAAGATAAATGATTTGGGCACAGGTTTTATATCATTACTGGACTTGATCTAGAAATCTGAACTGGGACATGCTGCTCTACTATATTTGATAAATACTGTGTAGAAATGGCTGTTTCACTTACACTCCACTGACACTCAAAGTGAATCAGAGCAAATACTGAATTGTTAAGTGTTTTCCTTTGGCAAACTTAAAGAAGAAGGTAAAAGTTGTAAGAATTACACAGAGAAAATACAATGTTTATGAAAAAAGCAACCGCAAATACTTAAACTAGATTTAACATTAGCGCAATTAGTTGAGCACACACAAAAACATTTCATGTCATTGAACCTTCAATGTTCACCCTTGTAATATTCTTTTCTATTTGTTATATTTCATGTGATTAGCGATGGCAGCATGTAACTGTGAAGTTTAACAGCACTAGCTCCCAGTGTTGTTTTCTTTGAGTTTACTTAAGTTTTCACCCTGGTTCTCCAGGTTAAGGACTGTTGAGTTGAACTGTGTGGCTGAAGTGCCTCTGTATGAATGTGTTTTCTGGTACCTTTCCATGGGGTCAAATCCGAACTACTGCAGCCCAAATAGACCACAACCAATGTGTAGAGGGTTCAGAAAATGAATGAATAAAACAGAAACCTCTCATTTCAGTTGCCCATAACTAACACTTTATTTTAAAATCTGTATTCGCTAGCAGGCAATATTATCAGAGTAAATGACAGACAGTGATCCTAATGCTGTTTCTGAGAGACGAACAAAAGTAGAATTTCACACACATACACACCAGCCAGCACAAAAACAGCAGGATAAAGTCAGCACTTTTGTTCACAACCCTATATAATGAGATTTCCATTGAATTCCTATATGCATCTCATTTCCAGTTTTTGTTCACTTCTGGAGTCTACAGATATGCAGCACTGCAATTAAACAGCCAACATGTGCTTAATGTGGGCAACATAATTATTAACTATGCGTATGAGCAAAGAGCTTAAGAAACTTTGATAAAATAGAAACCTGAAGTAGAGCGATATGTGGTTCAATGATAGGAAAGAAAATAAATGAGAAAATCAACAAATGTCAACAGAATCTTAGGAAGAGTTCATACGATAAACACAGTGTTTTGGCTGCTGGTGAACTAAAACAGAATCAAGATGGAAAGCAGTTAAAGTGATTCATGGGAAACACCAAGTGAACAGCAGATTAAAATGATGCACAGAAAGTAAACAGCCAAGGAACATGTAAAGCAGTAAGACAGTTGTAAGATAAGTGCTCATTGATCTGCGCTGAGATATGTGTTTTATTCAAAGCCATCGGTGAAAACATTCTTTTAATCAGAAAAATGTAAAGCTCAAAGTGTAGAAAAGTGACTTTAGAATTTAACATTATGGGCTGGAGCTGCAATAAATGATGCAGAATAATACTGACTCACCTGTAAGTGCGAGAGCTTCCGCAGATCTCATGGCAGGGTCCAATGACAGCCCCTGTGTTTGAGACTCGCTTGATGGACAGGCATAAAAGGATCCTGTGATCTGATATCCTGTAACAACATGGGGACAAAAGTGAAATGTATTAGCACTTTAAAATCTTTTTCATAGTCAATGGTATTTTTATAATGTTCACAGGATGGTAAGCTACATGAGTTTACAGGCAACAATAGAGGACCAGATAGTATTAGGCAGCATAGATTCCTCTCATAAAGCACTCAAGGGCAAATCCAAAAGTGACCTGCAATGTTCTTCATTTCAAGTTCTGCCTACCTATTTGGCAACACAGCACATTTTTTGATAAACATAAAAGATGACAATCCTAACAAACGCCCAGTTTATATTGACTTGATGGAAAATAACAGAAAGCTAGGCACCCATCCAAACAATGTTGTGTAGTGGCTAAAGCACTGGACCTAAAATCTAAAATTTGTTGTTTCAGTTCCTGCCTGTCTCTCAAAAACGTATGTAAATAACTGCATTGAATCCTATACTTGCAAGCTGCCTTAGATTAAATCAAAGGATAAATACACAGTAATAATTTTCCATTAAAGGTTTTCAGAGATATTAAAAAGAATTAGATCACTACTTGCTCTATCCACTTTACAGATATAAATCACATTAATTATTTCTGTTCTGCCATTCCATCCAAGATGGGTTCCTGCCTCATGCACTTTTGTGCAAGGAAAGGCTTTGGCCATTTGACCAAAAACTGGTTAAATGGGTCAGAAAATCAATAAAGGAATTTCTGCTAATTAGGATCTTAATTTAGTATGTACATAATGAGAAAAGGCATTGGCTGCAACCCTATTCAAAACTAGACAACCGTGCACCCAGCTATGAGTTTTCTGAACCTCTTTTAACTAGCACATAGTTATGTAGTCAGGCAGTCACACAAGCAATGTGCCAGAATTACTGAACACAAAGTGTGCAAGTTTAGTTCCTTCTTCTTACCCTCAATGTAAACCGGAGTAAGTCACTTACTTTTACTGTGCTCCAGCAGTAACAACATGCATTTCAACAGGATTACTGCATATCTAAACTTGTAAAATGCCTTAGTTAAGTGTGATCGCTGTCAAAGGTTTTTATTGGTACTGTCTCACAAGCCAGGAACCAAATCTGAATGAGTAGCCAAAGTATCAAATGGCACCCTCACACATAAACTCACACTTACTTGTAGAGAAAACACATCAACTCTACAAAGACCCACGGCTCTGGAGCTGTGAGGCATTAGTGAGAAATAAGTGTCCTATCATGGTGTCTTATGTTTTGAATGTGCAACAGTTAAAAATGTTCTGGCCCAGGGTTTAGACAGTCAAAAACTATAAATGAATTAATCAACCAATCCTCAAATTTCTAACCATCTTTTTTTACAGAATGCTTCTATTCTGTTTTTAGGGCCTATCATCACAAGGCAAGAACCAATCCTGAATCCAGTAGTAGTCCATCAAAGTGCATACTTACTAGTATGGGGTCAATTAAGAGTAACCAATCAGTCCAACCTGCACATCTTTGAGATATGGGGAAAGCAAGTGACAAACACAAGCAGTCACGAGAAAAAGAAGTAAACTTCAAACTGACCATTTTCAAACCATAGTATATTGACCATAACAGAGTCTAAAATCCAAACATTTGTGGAATCTTGAGCAAGTCATTTAAAATAAATTTGCTCTGATTGCTGAAATAGTATGCCTAGTGTTGTATTTTACCTATGCTCTCCCCGACTTGGAGGAAACATAAGCTCAACAATCACATACAGAGTAGGTGCTTCAGAAATAAGTAAAACAAGGCTCACCATTTTCGCATGCCCCTCCTTGCCAAGGATGATTTCGTGTTGGGTATGAGCACGGACTGTAAGGAATTTCTGGATGTGGCTGCTCTGGGACATACTCTCTCCAGTTGCGTTCATGTGGAACCATGTAATTGGGCACCTGAAAGTATGACAATAAAATGACTGTCTGCACATTTATTAGTTTGATGAAGTGAAAGCTTCATGACTTATTTTTGATATCTGAGCAGAATGTGAGGAGTCTGAGCAGGCGTTCTCTTTGCTGAGATTAGTAACATACCACTAGAAGTAATGTTTCCGACCACATTATTGTAAAGTAACAGTCAAATTAAGGTAAGCAAGTGTTTATTCTTACTTCTGTGCAATTTACTGATCTCTATAACTATCTTTAACTTAGGGTGTCACTGTTGCTTCTTGGCTGAATCTTCTACATACCACACGTCTTAAATATGATACTTGTGTACTCTTATTATACCAATTACAGGTAACACTACAGATGGGTATATATCAATCCATTCTGTTTATATACTTCATGTCTTCCTGTTTATGTTCCTATTACATAACTACTGTAAGCTCGACATTACTGGACAAAAAGGCAAGTGGTTATACAGTCATCACACAGTGTGGCCATTATATGGAGGACTGAAAAGGTGCACGTAGGAAAATGGTGTCAAACCAGCAAGTAAAAGAATAAACAAAAGATGAATGCCATTCATAGAAACTTTGAAGTTTTTGGGTGCACATCAGACTCCTTCTTCATATTGTGGTTCAGGAGTATTATTTACAGAAGCATCAGTGACTGTATTTTTTCTGTGTTTCATTCCCACGTATAGACCAATGATGGACTCAGCCCCAGTAGCGTATCTACTAACCATTTTTTATTTTAAACCTGTTCTCCTAGTGCAAGATTTTTAAGGTTTCGTTTAAGTGTGAAATGAAATACTGCATGATGAGCATTATTAATGAATGTTACACCACACAACATCCACAAATTTTGTTGCAGATAAATCATATTTAGTAAGTCTGGTGCTACAATGATTATAACTACTACTTCACAGCACCAGCAAACAGAGTCCAAATGTCAATCTGGACACAATCTCGGCAAATTTTGTATCTTCTTGATGCATAGATGTAGATTTCTTTCAGTTTTACTTCTCACATGCCAAAGATGTGTCTTGCAGTATTGCAGTTAATATGTTCAGGGTCAACTGCCCCACTATGTATGAGTGTGGATCTGTGAGTAAGTGTACCCGGCAATGGATTAGTGATACTTTTAGGATGACATCCTGCCTTGTGCACAAAGCTAGTAGGACAGACTGTGACTCCCCCCAAATCAGAAATTAGATCAAGCTGGTTTAGTGATTATATGTGTGGATGGATAAATCACAATTGACTTTGTTATATACAGTACTAAGTAATATTCACAGTTATCTTTAAATATCGGTGTTATTTCTGATTTTTCATTAATATTCCGTATTTGTGGGTCTACTCATCCATTTTCTGAGCTACAAATTCTGATTCAAGCTTGCAAAAAACTGGAAACGTTCCCAGTAACATCATATTCCAGTTCGGAAACAATTGGGATGGGGAGCCACTTCACTGCTCTGCCTACTCGACACACATTTATGTTAACTCATACCGGACCAATTTACAGTCATCTATAACGAAGACTGCATATGATTGTGAACTGAGACAAAAAGTGGAGTATCTGGAGAAAGCCCACACAATGGCAAACAAAATGTGCCAACTCCTCAAAGCCAGTGACCTGGGCTCTAGAGATGTGAGGCAGTAGTGCTAACTACTGGCACTATTTTGTATATAATTTTGTTATTCAATTTTTTTGTAATTTCTCATTATGCCTCACAGGGAAGAAGTGAGTGGAGATTCAAAGTAAAAATGAGTTGATAGCCTTCCTTTTAATGATCACCACTGGATTTCACATCAGACAGGCAGCACTGTTTGGCTGTCAGTAGGAAATGTCAGCCTACCTAACAGTTATAGGAAATGAGTAATATAAGATTTGCCACCATTCAAGCTTATTCAGTAGTTCTGACCTTTTACTTGGAAATGATTTTTACATACAGGACCCTTTATCAGATATGGTTTATTCTTCAAAGAAAAGGAAAACAGTGTTGCGCTTTAGACTGTTAAAGCACTCAGATAGACCCTTACTTTAAGATTCAACCTCCCTGCCTTAGGCAAAATGCTTCATTCAGAAAATCCAAGCAGTGTGGAAATCATTTTCTGATTAATTTAGTGAGTCTATTCATATCACATTGAAAATAGACAGCGGTGTAATAAAACTATTACATAATCATACTGACCCATCCTTGATTAGAAGGCAGGATCTTACCTGAGTCTGGAGAGAAGTGAAGGAGGGGTGGACAGGGTAGCTGATGGGGTTCATGTGGATGGACTGCTCTTCCAAACCAAGCTGCTTTGCTCCTAGCGTTGTAAAAAACTAAATGATTATGCATGCAAAGTCAGTCACATTTTAAAAATGTCTGAGCCTCTGTTTCAAGTTGGGCTTTCTCTTGAAGCACCAAAAGCTGCATTAAGATTAGCTTTCTATTCTTTTGAATGAAAATAATCTACAAGTAAATTAGAACTTGACCTTAATATCTCAAGCTAAGGAAATATCACAATTCAAAGTGCTAGTATTTTTAATGCAGAAACACATTTAAAGTATAGTTTTTTAACATTATAAAGATTGGTGCCAACTACATATTGTGTCACGATGACCCTGCCATTCATACTCAAGATGATGACCAAAATACATCTACGTTTCATACTAAAACTAAATATGCACCGTCACGCACACCCAACCACAAAGACAAATGTGAAAGGACTTACCTTTCTTTGCACCTTCTGGTATAATCCTGTAAACTTTGTAAGGATCAGAAATATCCAGCTGACTTCTCTCAACCAGCTCCTCAAAATCGTTACTTTTATTCAAGGCACATCTTAATCTTGTTTTCCATGTTGGAGGATCTGGTTTATCAATGCCCTCTCTGTACTTCCCTTTGAAAAGCGCCCATGCCTACACAATAATAATGGTGTGAATTTAGCTTCTGTCAGTGTCATTGTAGACCAAGTAAAACACCAAGAACATGACTTGCATCGCCTACTCTTTAAAACGAAACAATGACAGAGGAAAAACAATCACATGCATTATTCTTCATTTACACCTCAGCATACCAGTGACTGAAGTGGCTGAAAACGGTATCACTACATCTCCTGAGTTAAATTCATAAAGGAGAGAAGTACAGTACTCAGAAAGTGTATGCACACAGTAAACAATGATGAGAGATAGGATTTGCTGGAAATTAAACCAATCCTAGCAAATTATGTTCCGGTTTCATTAAAATAATATGTGAAATGATCCTGAAATTGGAGTTTTAAGATAAGCATGCACTACTGAACTCACGTGTAGAGTCTTCGGAGTATGCATGCATGTTGTGACACTCGACGCGGTTAGCTGCATGCCATACAGTGCATGAAGTGAAAACACCTTACAATACTCTCTGTTTTAGTCAACAATCTTCACATTGTTTTTGCCGCTGGTCAAGAACAAAATGTATTAAAAAAAAATAATTTCTTGTCCAGCATTCTAAAGATGTAAAATTGGGTGAAGGCTTGAACACGGAGTGTATACTGCACTCTCACATGGCGAAAAGTGAAAAGGAGCCATATAGTTGATACAAAGTATTGATAAGTTACAAAAGTATAAGCTAGAAAGGAAAACAAGCGGCACCCAAAAAAACATCTCTATGACATGTAGGTCACATTGTGCATTAAACGGCGTGAGAGTTTGCACACACATCACTACTTGAAATCTAAACATTAATTGCATATTTTTAGGCTTCTGAGCTACTCCAAAAAAAAATTTACATTGTTGATATTTGTTTGGCCACATTCTACTGTATGCAGCAAAATATCCATTACTACCTTTAAACTGTGCATTATAGCTTATTTGAACTTTTTGAATCAATGACTGCTGTCACGTGTTAATGACTGGGTAGAGGAAACCAACAATGCCTCAGTGGTATAAATAACATCAGAATATTACCAGAAATTAATGCATTCAGTGCAACTATACCTTGCAAGCACAGAAATGGTGTAGCAAAGGTACTGCTTTAGAAATTGATGTTTTTGTCAAAGTGTACAAACAGCATGTCTCTAATTTTTCAAAGGATATACTTTATTATACTTTGTATGTCTCAATTAAAAAGAGAATAATTTAACTTATGTAACATTTGGAATAAATACACATAATGTATATAAAGAGAATAAGTATTGTAAATACATTAATTTACAGATTGTTGAAATTCTTATATTCTTCATATACTGTATATAGAAGTTAGGGAAACAAAATACTGCACAATAGGAAACACTTTTTAAAAGTGTGCGTTGACTTAACAACAGAAAAGATGCAACTACAATAATGGATTAAAGAAAGTAAAACAGAATAACAGAAAAAAGTAATAAATCTGTTTGAATTCACATTCAACCAGCTCTTGCTAATATCATGACCCCTTGTTCTTTTATAAAAGAGCTGAGAAGGTAATATGACCACCTTGTCCGTTTCTGTGGTAGCTGGAGTGGTGCTAAATAAGTGGCTCCTAAATATAAACCTATTCTCACATTATTATACTGCACGATTACTGCACAGAGTGCACATACTGTTTATATATATATATATATATATATATATATATATATATATATATATATATATATATATATATATATATATATATATATATGAGCTGAAGTTTAAACTTAACAGTTTAAAGGTTTCATGATGAACACATTATAATGGACCAAGCATCTTACAAACTGAAGGCATCTGGTACTTTTGACAGATGAGTGTCAGGAACCAGAGTCATGCATGTCTAATGTATAGCTAACATGACATAACATTCTCCCACCTGCATAATCTAAATTAAGGCTTTGGCGGGATTCCCATTGCAGGGTCCACACACACAAACGTACTCGCACGCTGGGCCAATCTGAAGTCACCTTGCACCCTCACGCACAAGATTCTGATGATGTGGGAGGCAAACGGCAATACCCCGAGGAAAATCCAACTCAGGGTCGCGGGATTGCACGCAGATAGATGGATCTTTCCGTACCTTAAAGAGCGCGGCGTCCTCGTCCCTATTGTAGTCTTGTTTCCCGGCATGCTTCCATGGGATCCTGAAAATGCTCTTCTCATCATTCTCCCAGACCAGTCCCGGGTATTTGCCGCTGTCAATTTGCTCGATGAGCCACTGCCTCAGCTTTCCATTGCCACAGTTGACCGACATGCTGAGGTCACTGTCCAGGTTCATCTCTGCGAGCAACACAAGAAGCTGGTAAAACGTCTGTCGGGATGAACTCTTTGGTCACTGCTAACACTTAAGGTGAGGCAGAGACACATATTTTATCTAACAAAATTAAAATAAGAATATTTGTCAAAAATGTTTAAAGACTCCAAGTAAAAAAAAAATGGACCACTAACAGTAGGAGTTAGGGCCCAGCAGCAGGTGTACTGCAGCGTGCCAAGAGCCTTACACGGCATTTAGGAGGCAGGCGTGCCGCGCTACGCTAGGCGCCTCCAGGACTATCATGTCATTGACAGCAAGAGCACGTCTATCTGCACATGGCAGCAAGTGAGCAGTGAGCGATCAGGAAGAGCCCGGTTTCTGCAAATGGAGTTATGTATCGCTGTCATTTCTGCACCCTTTCTTTTTATGTAAATGTTTAGGCTGTATTCTTACCTCTTCTTTTTAAGGATCTTGCGATTTCAGAAATTTGTCAGAGTCTCACCCGAAACAAAACGAGTAAAGGGAACTTTTGTTTCTTAAATAGTTTCATAGTAAAGAGGCGTGACGGTGGGAGGAGCTTCTACGAAATTTGAGGTTGTATCTAACAGGATGTTGGATGCGTTCGTTTCGATGAATTTAATCAAGCTATGATAATGAAGGCGAGAGAGAGAGAGAGAGAGAGAAACGCTCTAAATACTGCGATTGCTAGTAAGCCGAGGGAAATCCCACGACCACTGAAGCAAATATGGAAAGTTCGATATAATTTGAAAAGACAAATATTCCACTGTGCGATTTAGACAGTTAATTTTGCGCTATAAAATAACAAGAGTACAAAATAAACAAATTGTGATTTCACTGTAACGTGCAGTCTTGTGAAGGTGCATATCGCAGGGTAATGCGATTGATTTGGTGCTAGCAAACAACACACGTGGAGACACTCAGCTAACTTTGAAAAAAAAGCCCGTGACTGAATGATGGCGACTTGGCTTGATATAACGATAAAATAACCATCATCACTCGTGTTTTTAAAGTAAACATTTTAGTAGTTTGTTTCTTACAGGGACAGATGTCCTCCGCATCGGAGCAGGTTATCATCCCGTTAGTTTACATGAAAGCATTAAATACTAGGTCGCCACCTTCTGGTGGCAAAAATTGTGAACACCTACAAGAGGTGTACCAAGCGGAGAAAGTTAACGGTGTTTAACGTCTGTTACTGTCAATAATAATAATAATATTAATAATAATAATAATGATCTGAGGATAGGTCGTTGCTTTATTCGTATGTATCATTACATGTGTTGCATCACCCAACAAAAGAAGTCTTAGTAAACACCGTTTTATAAGAAATTACGTTATGAATTTGACCCGAAAATTAAAAGCCAGCATAGTTTTCGGCATTTCTGACTTGAAAACCCCAAACTTTAAACCTGATATTACTTAATATACAAGTCCACTGCCAACACTGAAAATTGTCGCGAAAGTAAGAAAGTAATGTCTTTATTTTAGCTATATACTGTTTCAGAATAGCAGCACAAGTGGTCGTTTCTCTCGTTGTGGAGATCGCACGTTTTTCCCGTGACTGCAAAATCGTCCGCCACATTTATAAAACATGCAGATTCAGCTAACGGGCAGTTCTCAACTGGCCGAGATGGCGTGTGGGTTTGTACGGTGGATTTGCGCCGTCCAGCGCTGTTTCATGCTTTTTGACCACCCCTGTCGGAATGGGATCCGGCCACCTCCCTACCCAACACACAGAGCCATAAATTAGAAACAAGAATATTATAAAGCTTTTATTGCTCCTAATTTTTTATCTTTAAGATGGTGTATATTAGTTTAACCTACACTCTTAAAAATAAAGGTGCCTACTGGTAATTCGGAGCGATGCCATGGGGGAAAACATTGCTGGTTCCCAAAAGAACTTTCTGCATGAAGGTTTCAGAACCTTTATTTACGTAGATCTGTAACAGGCTCCATACATAACCGTGAACAGACGATAACACATCTGTAAAATACCAGTGAGTTCACTTTTTAAAAGAACTCTTGCTGCACAAAACAACACAAGTTACGTGCAGAATTCTTTGTATTTTATAGTATGGATTTGCATTTCCCCACATATTAGGAACTTTTAAAAGCCACATGAACCAATTTTGTATGGAAAGAATCTTTCATAAAATTAAATGGCACTTTGTCAAGGAATAGTTCAACGAGGAACCACACAACACTGTAAAGTTCCATTAGAGAACCAAAGTTTTTGAGAGTGTACCAGTAAACGCATCACGGACAAACCCTATAGTTATACAAATACATTCATGAGTTAAAAAGCAATAGTAGTGCACTTTTAGGGGTCACATTGTATTTCAAGTAAAGAGACGCGCCGCTCGTATGAATAATGTTAAAAAATTACGTTTAATTCGACTTGGACAGCCGTAAGGTGGCGCTGTCGTTAAGAGACCGGGTTCAAATTGAAGCCCGGTAAATGTCCGCGTGCGGTTTGCATGTTTGTTTTTTTCTACTTGTACTCGTACGTTTGCTCGATTAACTGTCAAAATGAAGTAAGTGTGTACATGTGCACAGTTCCCGACTCGCGTCCGATGCTGCTTGAGATCCTGAATTATATTATGCCGGATAAAAAATGGTTTGATGGGCGCTGCTTCCTGCAGTTAAAGCAAGAAAGTGAAATCAAAATTATCATATGAAAATCATATATTATGGAAAGTACTAATTAAAAGCAGATACAGAAAGAACAACAGTTTAGATACGCAGGCATACTGTTTAATTTAGTGTGCTGTGATCGCATGTTATATACTGCATGCCGAGAGTTCCAGTGATTTTGCAAATTGATTAATCACATTTATACAGCAAGCACGTTAAATATTATAGCAAAGCACCGCAGTATTTAATACCATTAGCCGGGAAGTCATGTTAATAAACTCTGGGACACTCTACAGTATATGAACCTGTCTGTGTGATACATGAGCACTGAGCTGATACATTGGAAATACGTATCATGCAATTTCTACTCGGTGATGTACTGAAATAAAAGAAATAATGCTATAGAAAGAGATCTCATCATTGGCCAGCTCGAAAACTACCGTTTTTTTAAAAGAGCATTCATGGACACTTTAATTGTGCATAAAATTGTGAGACTGTAACTTTCAGGTTGGCTTAAAACGTAAAACACACAACTCGATTTCTTTCTGTTTTGAAAAATAGCATTACTGGTAGTGTATCTCATTATATGCGGAAAAAGCTGTCGCACTTTGTAGACGACATTTGCTCAAATGTTACGTTAAGGTTTTCAGTGTTTTAGGGGCAAATAAGTAGATAAACATCTGTCGGTATGTATTTACATTGTATTGTACTTTTTTAGTAATGTGAATTGTTTTAAAGAGGGGGTATCATGGCGCTATACACACTGACTGGTGATCACTGCAACTGTTACAAAAAAGAGTGAAGTCAGATGGGTGGCAGTTAACTTGACCGTTTATTTGTTTGTTTGTTGTTTATTTGTTTGTTTTTTACAGGGCGCGTGGAAATTTCAGCGCACAGGCCATCCCGGGCTCCTGTGTTTAGTGTGACAGCAGTGCGCCATGTCAAACATGTGCAGGTATGGTGGGCTGGAGGATTAATGGCCATGTAAGTGGGACTCTGAGTGCTCTCCGATTCCCAAGACCATACAGTAGATTGAAAGGTTTTGATAATAAACCAATGAATTCATTATACTGTAATATAGCTGTTTCTGGAGTTAGCATATCATACAGATTTGATCAAAAGTAAAATTAAAATGATTGTAAGTGCGCTGGAGAATCGTAGTACTGACTAGGGGTCATATTTCTTTGCCACTCTTCTTCATTTTGGGTAATATATCTTTTATCATTGATATTAATAAGATCCCCCGCATTTCAAAAGAGATGAGCCCTGGCTTTGCTAGGGGGTCCTGAGCATGACTCTATCCTGTCCCTTTGCCGTTTCTGTGCCATTTAGAGGCACCAGAGTTTATCTCCGATATCAACAGACGTATTATCCTGGGATGTTATCAGTTTTTTTTTTTTTTTTTTGTCGAATTGTTAAAATAAAACAGGGAAATGCTATAAATAATGTATCGTTCATGGTTCGCTGAAGGTTAGCCAGTGACGTCCGTTCTGTTTTTATGATTACTTAATTTTTGTTTCCCCTGCTCCTTTTGCTCACAAACCAGTTTTTACAGTAAGGTGCAGAAACACCTGACTCTGTTTACGATCATCCAAGCAGCGCAGTGTATGCAGGGCGACGGAGCTCACTAAAGCATTAAGGGGGCTGTTTAGTCCGCGAGAACTTCTGCGTCTTTGTAACCCTCAGCATTTTCTCACGTTAACACTAGGCATACAGCAAAAATACCACTCCACTTATTCATGCTTTGCTAACTTCATATTGACAAATAATGACCAATACGCGTCATTCTGCGTCTTGTCAAACATTCGTAAAGAATGGCGGATCCTGAAGTTATAGTTTACAGACATATTACAGACGTTTCTTCTTACCGACAACATATTAGAGGTTATTGCCTTAATGATTACAGTAAGTCTGAAATCGGAATCAGTGTACAGTTAGTACTTTTCTCAATGTCTTTTTAAGCAGGTTTTTTTTTAAACATATTCATAATCAAATACTTTTTTGTCATTACATTGCACTGCTAAGATGGAAGGTAACGGTATTAAAGTGAAACAAATAAGGTTTTTAACACAACGCAGGTTATTTTATTGATCAATAATAAAACATTTTTTATTTTGATGGCACTACATTCCTCCTGGTATTTTATATTGTAATATCAGCATCACATGCACGCATCCCAGTGTACTGTATTTATACATTATATAAGGTTTATCTATACTGTTTATACCAAATAATACTGCAAGAATACACACAATTGTGTACATAAAAGCTTACAATAATACACACACACACATATATAGAAATCCATAAATACAGTATACACACCTATACACATACACACACACACACATATATATATATATATATAAATTACACACATAAAGATGTACAAAATGATATATCTCAATGCTAAATTAGATTAAATGGATCAAGTATGGATGGATGGAGATTTATGTTAGTGTATTTATTTGATTTAGCAGAACGAAAACTGGTAGAGTATGCAGCTTAAGAAGTTATATCTTCACCTACCTGCCAGTTTGTCAGTTTAGTGGTCTACTTGCTGATTCTTGAGTATCAAGCAGCATTTTTAAATCACAATATAAAAAGAAGAGTTCATTACATCAGCGGCAGCTGCATGTCTTCAAACTGTAGGCTGAAGCGTTCTGATTAAACTGTTTTTTCCAGGGTGCATATATTTTTTAAGCTTTATGCATGGCTACTCTTGTTTAAAAAATTAACAGGAAGAGCACTTGTAAAGTTTGTTAGTCCTCAAAGTGAAAAGTTTAAGAGAGCATTCTTTGTCAGAATGATGACAAATGTGATTGCGTGTAACAAGGTACAATACAATCCAGTATGAGAAATACCCCTAAAACTTTCCAGACAAAGTGAAAGCTTAATGGGCAGGAGTTAAACATTCATGCCTGGGGACGGACTGATCACTGGAGCAAAAGGTAGACATGGTCTTAGGAGAAGAAAAAGTTCCGTTTGGTATTGTGGTACCCACCATGGCTTGTTTACATAGTCAGGGGCATCTTGTCTTTGTAGGCTTGGCATGCTTTCTGTGTTTTTGTGTGTCTGTCTGGGCCTCAACTATAGATTCTGATTCTCATTCACAGTTAGAAAACAAACTCAAAGTGTATGGTTGCATTCTTTATGTGCCCTGCAATGGACTGCCACCAGCCTGTGTTGTTTTCTTTCCTCGTACCCACTGTGACCAGGACAGCTTTGGATTCCCTAAGGCTTTCACTGGATCAGGTTGCTACAGGTTCCACTTTAAAAGCTTAGCAACAATAAAAAGATAAAAAAAGTTGCGTATTCTTTGGAAGACACAAATCAAAAAGAACCTGAAAAAGAAGTCATATGTTGAAACAGGCCAAAGCAAACCACATCTTTCAACACCAGCTTTATTAGCTGGATCATATTTGCAGATTCTTCTGCACTACAGATAATGAATACATCCCCTTGACTTTTTTGGCCTTTCCTTTACTTTTTTAACCTAATGCGAAACACCACAGATGAGGATGGCGGTCAAAGATCCGTTACCAGAAATCTTTAACCCACATTGTGGTTCTGCCTCCTGAAGGCCCCACCAGACACGTCAACAAGGATTGAAAATACTCATAACACAGTTAAATTGTGATGAACACACATGTCAATGAATGACTTTGCTTCCTGCTTAGATAAAGTGGAGTCATTTTTATCAGCTACTAGCCATCCCCTGCGGCTCTGCCCACGTAGTAGTAAAACAAGAAAAACTTTAAAAATCAACAAACAAAAAGTTATCGCTAGCTAAGCAGAAGCAAGGTACACTCCAAAACGCAGAGGTAGACCGACTCCCCACTCCTGACGTCACCCTTTCCTATCCCCTCGGCCCACAGCCTTTGTCTCAGATTAACGCAAATATATTGCTCCTGCAAGCAAACTATGATTCTTAGCGCGATGAGAAGAGTCGCAAAATCAATCGTACTGTTCAAGCAAATTCTAGAAAAAAAACAGATCCAAATCCATAAAGTAGTTCTCTCGTTTGGTAGCTAAGTGGATGTAAGGTACACTCTGAGGCTGGTGCAGGAGTGAGGAGGGCCCTGGTCCCCGTTCCCTTTGTTCACTGCGTCTCTCTTGGATTCGCACAAATAAATTGGTACCGCAGGCAAACTATGATGCATAGCACGATGACAGAAGTTGCAAAATCAACCAGAATATTCAATGAAATTATAGAAAAAAAAAAAACAATCTAAATCTGTTAAGTTGTTCTCTCATGAAAAGCGGACAGGCAGGCAGACAGACATTGGATTTTATATATATATATATATATATATATATATATATATATATATATATAGAGAGAGAGAGAGAGAGAGAGAGATTTAGATGAAAATGATGAGATCTCTGACATATAAGTCATGGATCAAATTATTAGCCAAATTATAAAGTACTAGATAGCTGACGCCCCTATGGTGGTGTAAGAATAGGAACGGGAAATGGTGTATTGCCTTCGTCAACCGTTTGTGTCAAGAAATAACCCACTGATAGGAACAGGCAGTTTCTGGATCAGAGGTGACGTTGTACAAAAACCCATCAACAGAGAAGATACTGTCGTACATTTTATAACAAAGGCTTAGGAAACAACTATCGCAGTATAACGAAAATAGCAAGGTGTATGGGAGGCCGCAGGCAGCGTGGGGAAGGGTTTGGATAGGAATTGAGAAATGCCATGTTGGCTTGCTGTGGGCGAGACCGATTTTGAAGAGGAAGCAGGACGAACCACAAGAGAAATATACATGAGAGATAATTTGCCAAAAAGGTCTTCGAAAAGCAATACATGTGTTATAGAAAAAGTGAGTGAAGAATGTACAAGAAGGTATATGTGGACACCCCTTCAAATTATTATGTTCAGGTGTTTAAGTCACACTCTTTGCTGACAAACATTGGTGTTAGCATAGGTCACACTGAAAAGGTCAGTGGCATTAAATATGGAACTGTCATAGGATGCCACCTTTGCCTCAGGTCAATATTTGAAATTTCTGCTCTGTTAGATCTGCCCCGGTCAACTGTAGGTGCTATTATTGTGAAGCAGATGTGTCTAGGAGCAACAACAGCCTGGCCACAAAGTGGAAGACCACGCAAACTCACAGAGCAGGGCCACCTAGTGCTAAAATGCATAGCATGTAAAAATTGGCTATCCTGTGTGGCATCACTCACAACAGAGTTCCAAACTGCCCTGGGAAGAAACATCAGCACAAGAAATGTGTGTCAACAGCTTCATGAAATGAGGCTGTACACAAGCCTAAGATCACTATATGCAATGCCAAGAGTCATCTGGAGTGGTGAAAAGCACACCTCAATTGGACTCAGTAGCAGTGGAAATGTTTTTCTCTGGAGTGATAAAACAGTAGGTTCAGCAGTCCACATTTGCAGAAATCAGGATTTTTTAAAAATTTGTAACACCAGTCAGTACCTGTTGTGATGAAGTGCCTTCTCATACTAAGATAATAAGTGAATGGACTGGATGTGACAAGAGTGACTGTTTAGAGCATACTGGTCTTTAAATGTGCACATCCCATGATGTTACTGGGTAGCTCCAGGATCTGAGGACTTCCAGTCATCCCATCAAAGAAAGCAGATCATGTTTTGAAGCACCCATGTTGTGTTTTTTGAAAAGACAGAGTAGACTGTGAAAATAATACTTTACTGCTATTATTACCATTATACACACAGACACATATATAGGTGAGATATGTCATGTCATGTTGTCACCAATGTCATGTTTTTTGAAAAAACAAACACAGCAATACAACAGGAGAGCTTCATATCTGCCGTGAAGCTCAGTGAAGAAAGGAGATGAGTTGGGTTGTTTTACAGCTTTAGGAGCTGAAGGCTTCATGAACGTTGAGCCTCCTTTGTACTTCTGTTCATCTTATGCTCTTTTATTTTATTTGTATTTGTTTTCAGGGTAAAACTGAATCTTTTTCAACAAAATATACATTTAACTTTTAATCTTTTATATAAATAGGGATTTTTTTCTATATTATTTTCAGTAAATTTGAATTTATTTTTTGTAGAAAACAAAATATTTTTTTCAACAATGTAGGCTATGAATAAAATGCCAATAACAAAAGTTCATGGGACACCTGCAAGAAAGTATTCATGTGTCAAGAAGAAGTGTTGTAAAATGACACCTCCCAGAAACTCAGTCACATACAAAGCAGGGGTCGTCGCTCGCTCTGCTGGCTTTAATATGCATATTGGACAAAAGTTGAGAGAATCCCAGGGCTGCAGATGTTCAACATGTGTAAAAATGAGAGTTTGCACTCAGTAGGATTTGGCATTGAGAATCTGCATTCATGACTAAACTTTAGCGACATTCACTTATTTTAGAAGTCAGTTATTTAAAATGGTACAAGGGAAGCTTAACTTTATACTTTATACAGGTCATAGGATTACAGTGCCTACCTTCATGAATATTATTTAGTCAAGAAGAATAACAAAATAGTAATAACTGCAGAAAAATAATTCTTTGTACACTTAGATAAACTTTTCTTTTTAATTTAAAATATGAAATTGATAAATATCCACACAAAATTCCGTAAGATATTGTATTTTATATAAATCATATCTGTATCAAGTCCTGTGCAAATTAATGTTAATTTTGTGACAACACACTGTTCTGGACCTCATTACTTGAGTCTTTAGAACTATTTTTTTTACTTATTCTGTATTATGTTTTGTATTCTATTTACAGACCAAAATAACTGCTCAAAATCATTTAAGACTTTACAAAAGGGGAATTTAGTTAATCTGTTCCTAAACAAAAGCAAAACATGCTAGTAATGGTACCTATGATAAAATAAACGAACTGTGCATGCAGGAACTCTCTGAGTAAAATAAATATGCAAAATGTTGTCGTCAGTTGAGGGAGGGACAGGGCCTGACAAAAATGTTGGGGTGCCAGCCAGGCCACCCCATTTGCTTGCAAAGTAAAAGAACTGAGAATAACAGGCACTTGAGAGTGTGATGCATCAACAAAACCAATCTTTAGCCATTAGATTCAAAATGATATGCTCTGGATAGTGGTCTAGACACAGCGTGGGAGCTCCACAACTTATCTCATGACTGAGACACCACCTTTGGAGTGCCCCACTTTTATAGCTCCTGGACAGGGTCAATTGCCCTCAATGTGTGTCTTCTCTGTGCTGTGGATGATAAGAGAGTTAGTAATCATGCCACCAGTGTCCCAGGGTGGTAGTGCTTACCTCAGATGAGCCTGAAAGGTGACCTTTGGTCGAGCATGCGTGACAACATATCTTAACATACCATAACATTCTCATACTTGATTGATCCAGTGCAGTCATGGAAGACCAGAGCCTACCCCAAAAGCATTAAGCATCAGACAGGAGTAAGCAATATAGTGTCTGCCTATTGCAGGACCCACATGATCAACCACCCTCACATGAGGCCAGTTTAGAATAACCATTTCACTTAAAATGCACATGTTCATTAATTAGGAGGAAAATGAAGAGCACTCAGATAAACGCAGTGAGAACATGTAGACTCCACACAGAACACAAACACAGGACGTTGGACTGGTGAAGCAACCGCAGCACTAACCACTGCCCTGAAAAGGGCCCAATCCACTACAGGGATAGTTAAGGACATGTTTGTTTGAATAACCTAATTCTAGATTTCTTAATGCCGTAACTTAAAGAAAGCCCTGATGATGCTTTGAAAAAAGAATTAGAGTCAGAGGATAATCAATAATCAGAGGATACCTCTTGTTGGAGTTATTATTGCAATGACATTTTTATTGTGGATACTAAATTGCAATTATTTAAAAAATAATTGAAAGAAATGTCAACAGGTGCCTTTTATCTAATATTAGGTTTGGCTAAAAAGCTCATAAAATTCAGGATGAAAGCATTTTAAAGTCACTTAGTGTAGCTGCCATACATACTGTATGTAACTGTATTAGATATGCACTTATCAGTTATAGCATTTGACTGTTCTTGACTTGCATGCATGAGCCCAGAGACCACAAGAATTCATCTGGTTTTCTTTATTGTTAATATTAACTTATTTTCTTGATTTCTTTTATTATATTGGCAGCATGAGCCAGACCACTGTTAGATCTACTTGGTCCCTCTCTTGCTGTATGGGTTTTCCTCTCATATTCCAAAGTTGTGCCAGTTTGGTTCATTGGTGACTGTAAATGATAGAGATATGAGATATTTATCTGCTTTTTGATATGCGGCTAGGTTATGACTACTATGTTCTGAGATTTACAGGTAAGGAAGACTGAGATTACTAAGCAAGTTGGTTAAGATGTACTCACTAATCTTGGCTCAGCACGGTCGTCAAATGTTGCAAGTTGTTACTGAGCTCTGTATACATGGCAATAATGACCTTCTAACCCTAGAACTGCTGAGCACCTTAACATTTCCATCTGCAAGTGAGAGATGGACAACAGTTAGTAACTGATCAATTTACCTCCATTGAAACAGCATCACATCCGGACACTTGCATGACCAATACACAGGCACCAACCAAAAACAATCAGTCAGAATTCATGGAAAAGCTGAGCTAAACAGCAATAAATATTTTGGGAATAAGAACTGTGAGACATTAGTGAAATATCAAATGTATTATTATTTGGCTTTCTATAGATGCTTCTGTGGGACTAATTTTATCCTTTCAATGAAGTTTAATTTGTTAAAATGATAAAAAAAAGTGCAATGAAAAACATTCCTGACCCTTACTGATTTCCTCTGGTGTTTCAAATATTTAACCCAAATGTTTTCAGGACTTTAGTCAAACATATTAGTTTTTATGTGATTTTTTTTTTACTTTTCTCATTTATTGAACCCCAACTGCCACTGTGTGAAAAAGTAAAAAGTAATTGCCCCGCCTTACGTATAACTTGTTGTGCTACATTTTGCTGTAATAGCTACGACCCAGCAGTTCCTATAATTCAATATCAAGCAGTCTTTCACTGTGGAGGAATTTTATCACACTGCTCATTGTAGATCTGCTTAAATTCAGAAGCACTAAACATGAACTGCTTGATTCAGGTACTACCACAGCATTTCTATTGAGTTTACTTGTTTAGCCTTTGAATTTTGCTCCTTTGCAGCCATTCCAATGTGGACTTGCTGTTGTGTTTTTGATCATTTTCTTGTTGCATGGCCTAATGTCACTTCAGTTTCAGTTCTGAGATGGATGACCAATTTTGCAATATGGAGCAGAATTATGGTTATTTCATTTATAACAAGTCATTCAGGTTCCTCTCCACCATCACACACCCACAACCATGTTTGAGTTCTGCTATGATGCTTACTCTTATAGCTTTAAATTGAACATTGTACAAACTATGTTGTCCAAATAGCTTCATTCTGGTCTTATCTGTCCATAGATATTTTTCACAAAAGACGGGAACCATTTAGGTGCTTCCTAGCAAATGATAGACAAACATTTACAGCATACACTGCTTGATTTCCAACTTATTAGTTTGCAATGAAATCAATTTTTGGCCATTGCCTTTACGATTGTGTAGTCACGAACTTGGGCAAGGGAAGAGAAGCCTGTAATTTTTTGGATGTTTTTAACCATTCTCTGTGACTACCTGGGTTATTCGACACTGTACTCTTGGACTAGTTTTGTCAGGGAAGATTTATTACTGTTCCAAGTCTTTTCAGTTTGAAGATTACGGCTCTCACTGTGGTCTGGTGAGGTCCCAGAACCATTGAAATTGTTCTCTATCCCCTAATTGATATCAACATTTTTTATGACGCTGTTTGTTTAGGAATTGCTCTGACCATGTCTTTATGTGCTTTTTTGACTCTTACTATTTCACACTGTGACAACTTGTGTTAGATAAATTTGTTCATTGATTAAATGTGGTATTTGTTGACTCAGGTGCTCTTTGTTATGAATAGCTGAAAGTATGCAGTGTCAAAAAGTGTGCTATCGCCAAACAAATCAGAAGAGGGAAAATACTTTTTCATGGTACTGTATGTAATGTTGGCATAGTGGTGTAGTGTTTATTACCACTACCTGATAGCCCCTTGAGAATGGCTTCAAACGTAACTGGCTCCAAACCTTTAGAGCCTTTAATTTCCTCATCCCAGAATTTGGTAGTATTTGGGGATTAACACAATGACAGCCAGGTCAATACAGGTAGTCATTGACCGATGACCCGGTTCGGTTTCTGACGGACCAGTCATAAGTCAATCTGGACATAAGACGGACTGATATATGTATTCAGACCTGATCATATGTATAGTACTGTATAATAAGTCTCTTAAGTGATATAGTTTATCTTATGTTACCCCTTTTTATTACCATTCTTAGCACGTTGCGTAGATTTTCCATCTTTTTTTTTGTAAATAATTTTTTTTATTATGTTTTGTTATTACTGTTACTAGCATGGGAGTTGAACCTTTAACAGCTTCACAAATCCTTTCATAGTCTGTGTTATGTTACATCATCAGCGTGAGCCTCTCCCAGTGTTCACTGTGTTCACAGTGAGAAGTGGAATTGTACCAGCAGAGTTTGAGCACTCATATGTTTTCAGCTTTAACATTTCAGCCTGTTAATAATAAACATTAACAGATAAAGGAGTTCAGTGTGGTTTCATTTCCCCTTTGTGGCAGAAGCTTGTATTCAAAGCCAGAGTGTGGCAGTACCGCCTGTGCGGTGAACACTGGTTACAATAGGAGAATCTAAAGTCACATGCCATCGCATTCATTTTCTTTCCTCCCTCATACTGCTTGATCAGCTTCACTTTTGTTTTGAGATCAATTGCTTTTTCTCCTGTAATTGTAAAACAAATGTTACTGAGAGTAGTTGAAACCAATGCAGGTAATAAACTGAGATTGTGATAAATGAGTTACGACATATGGAGCTGGTGTGGCGAAAAACGGTTGTTTACTTGTAAGACGCGGTAGCGGTCATAGTTTCGAATGGTCATAAGATGCACAGGCCATAAGTCGATGACTACCTGTACTGCTTGTGCTCAAACCATGACATTTATGGTGAAAAGGCAGCCCCAAATTGTCAGAATGTGAAGTAAATGAAATGAGCTTTCTTTGTCAACAACAAATCTTTGTGCATTTGCTTTATGTTCTTATATTTTTGTTTTGTTTCCTGCATCGTTATAAAAGGACTTCATCCTGTACTAAGAAATGGCTGGTGTTCACTTCTGTTCAGCACATTAAAGGTTTTTTTGTACATACTGTGTATAAAGGGGATGTGTGCACCTTTGATAGACTATTAAATGATGGTACAGACTTCATGTACCAATGGAAAGGACGAAAGGTGTCAGACTTAATATAGCATTTAGGGTGACTGCCACTAGCTGATACAGCCCAAATACTTTGTGTTTTCTAAAAGAACCGTCACCCCTCAAAGCAGGTGTTGGTCCTAAGAAAGTATCATAGATAGACGTCAACACAGTGCCAATAAAAAGTATCTACCCCTTGGAACTTTTAACATTTTATTCTTATACAACATTGAATCACATTGGATTTAATTTGGGTTTTCAGACAATGGCTAACAGAAAGGAATTTTAAGTGTCAAAGTGAAAGCAGATCTTTGTAATGTGGTTGAAATTACTTACAATCATAAAACACAAAATAATGGATTAGATAAGGGTTCTAGTCAGTATTAAGTAGATGTACTTTTCTCAGCCATACCACCTCTTAAGTCTGCGTGGACAAACTTCAAAACTGCTCACACTTTGTCAGGTTGCATGAGGATCAGGAGTGAACAGCCTTACTCAAGTTCAGCTAGAAACTCATAACTGGTTTTGAGATCTGGACTCTGACTGGGCCACTCCCAGGGCCGTTTTAAGGCATGGGCCCTATGCTAATCTAAGTATGTTGTAACTTGCTGAGTGGATGTGTAGGTAGGAGCCCCAATGCACTGCTTTGCCCGGGGGCCTATAATGCAGTTAAGACGGCCCTGGCCTCTCCAGGACATTAAAATTGTGTTTTATGTCATTCCCGTGTAGCTTTGGTTTTATGTTCGGGATTGTTGTATTGCATGGTAAACAAATCTTCTCTCAAGTCACAGATTTCTTGCTTACTGTGTCAGGTTTTCCTCCAGGATTTCTCTGTGTTCTGCTGTACTCATTTTACCCTCTACCCTTACAAGCCTTTGCGGATGCACTTGAGAGAGAATGATGCTGCCACCACCATGCTCTACGGTGGGGATGGTGTGTTTTCATAATGTACAGTGTTTAGCTTATTCCAAACATGACCTTTATTCAGAAGGCCGAAAGCTCATTGACTTCAGGATTTCTTATATCCCTTCTGACAAACTCTAGACAAGATATCATGTGTGTGTTTTTTTGCTTTTTTTTAATAGTGGCTTTGTCTTTGCCATTCTCCCATAAAGCTGTGACTGATGAAGCACCCGGGCAACAGTTGCTGTATGCACAGTCACTCCAATCTCAGCCACTGAAGCATATAACTTCTTTAGAGATATCATTGGTCCATAGGTGGCCTTCCTCACTAGTCTTCTTCTTGCAGGATCACTCCGTTTTTGTGGATGGTCTGCTCTAGACAGATTTACAGCTGTGCCATACGCTTTCCATTCCTTAATGACTGAGTTAACTGGACTCCAAAGGATATTCAGTGGCATACTGTAAAATTTAAAAATCACAGAATTGATCTTATAGATCATTAAAACAATTATGATTTGGAGACATAAGGCACACTAAAATCCCCATGCTAACATACAAGGAGCTAATTAGTAATAAAAAAGAAACGACCCAGTGTGTTATACAACAACCTTTTATTAATTAAAGTCATAGTCGTTTAGCAGAAATAGAGACAGGAGTTCAGCAAACTTATTTTAGAAGAAGATCGATGAAACCTTGTCAGTTCTACAGAAGCTTGGCACAGCTCCATACAAGAAAGTTCTCATATTTTCTAGAGTTAGATAATATAAAATATCAGGTAGACATTTAGTTTAGGGATTGCAAAAATGCATTAATTACTGATATATTTTTATTTAATAAGGTCTTAACAAAGACTTCTTTTATACTTAATAACACTTAAAAGGCATCAGTAAAGTAGTTATTCATCTCTGCATTATGGCCTGCTAAAATAACTACACTTTGCAATAGTTAGAGGTGGTTTAAGTGAGACATGTTTCTCATGATATTGCAGATTTCAGTATAAGACCTGTGACTCCTTCATATTCACAAGTAATTATACCAGAGCATCAAAGGCTTTTAATATACCACATTAAACAGAGATGAATAACCATCTTACTGATGATTTATAAGTGTTATTAAGACCTAAAGAAGTCTTTGTTAAGGTCTTGTTGTATAGCATAATCAGGTAGTGACATAACACATACATTTATATGCCATAAAATATTCAAGTGTGTGCGAAGCAAATCAGGCAGTGCTAGAAAGTTTGAGTTGGAGTATATCTGCATGAAAGTTCTGCTCCTGCATAATGCAAATCAGGCAGGTAGCACAGATTGGCTAGCTCCCTCAGCTGTCTGATGCCACACTGGTCATCCAAAGCATCATGGGCTCCTGAGGAGAAAGATGTTTGTCTAAGCCAGCCTCACTAAGAATTTTCAGGGTAAAATTCTGTGAACGATATCACCTGTTAATATATTACATTTTCTGCAAAAAACACTTTGGCAAATGTTTCAAATGAACACTAATGGTCAGTTTATCACCAAATAGGCTAAAGTCATTTGGAATAACTCTAAATGCTTATATCCTATACTACTTGATAGATAACAAAAAATCATTTTCCAGCAGGTCTCTTATTGTAAATAAGATAAGATATTGTAGATTGTAGATCCCAAAAAATATATCCGAGCAAGGCAGGAGTTACATGGTATTGTATACAACAATGGTCCAATTCCTGATAGTTTATAGTTTTTATATGGAGGAGTGTATCTAGTATATGCTTTTCAGTAATATTATGCGTTTTGCACAAATAGAAGAAGAATAAATGTTTTGAATAATAGAATTTCACTCATTGTCTAAGATATTGATAACAACAACATTTATTTATATAGCACATTTTCCTACAGATAATGTAGCTCAAAGTGCTTTACATGATGAAGAAAAGAAATAAAAGACAAAGTAAGAATTAAAATAAGACAACACTAATTAACATAGAATAAGAGTAAGGTCCGATGGCCAGGGAGGACAGAAAAAAACAAAAAAAACTCCAGACGGCTGGAGAGAAAAAAATAAAATCTGCAGGGATTCCAGACCATGAGACTGTCCAGTCCCCTCTGGGCATTCTACCTAAAATAAATGAAACAGTCCTCTTTGTATTTAGGGTTCTCATGGAAGGACTTGATGATGATGGTCATGTAGACGTCTGGCTTTTAGTCCATCAATGTAGGAACATCATTAGGACAGCATTTTTTCACTTAAGAAACATAAGTAAAGTTAGACCTCTTATATCACTGAAAGATGCTGAGAAATTAGTTCACGCATTTGTTTTCAGTCGACTAGATTACTGTAACGCACTCCTCTCAGGACTACCCAAAAAAGATATAAATCGTTTGCAACTAGTGCAGAATGCAGCTGCTAGAATCCTAACTAGGAAAAGAAAATCCGAACACATTTCTCCAGTTTTAATGTCACTACACTGGTTACCTGTGTCATTCAGGATTGACTTTAAAATTGTTTATGGTTTATAAAGCCTTAAATAATCTCGCCCCATCTTATATATCGGAATGTCTGACACGTTATATTCCAAATCGTAACCTCAGATCCTCAAATGAGTGTCTCCTTAGAATTCCAAGAACAAAACTTAAAAGAAGTGAGGCGGCCTTCTGCTGCTATGCACCTAAAATCTGGAATAGCCTGCCAATAGGAATTCGCCAGGCTGATACAGTAGAGCACTTTAAAACACTGCTGAAAACACATTACTTTAACATGGCCTTTTTATAACTTCATTTTAATCTTAATTTAACTTAATCCTGATACTCTGTATGTTCAATTCTTCATAATAACTATTCATGGTGGCTCCAAAATCCATACTGACCCCTACTCTCTCTTCTGTTTCTTTTTCCGGTTTCTTTGTGGTGGCGGCCTGTGCCACTACCACCTACTCAAAGCATCATGATGCATCAACATTGATGGACTGAAAGCCAGAAGTCTACGTGACCATCATCATCAGGTCCTTCCATGAAAACCCTAAATACAAAGAGGACTGTTTGACTTAGGTAGATTGCCCAGAGGGGACTGGGCGGTCTCATGGTCTGGAACCCCTACAGATTTTATTTTTTTCTCCAGTCTTTGGAGTTTTTTTTTGTTTTTCTGTCCACCCTGGCCATCGGACCTTACTTATTCTATGTTAATTAATGTTGACTTATGTTTATTTTTTATTGTGTCTTCTATTTTTCTATTCATTTTGTAAAGCACTTTGAGCTACATTTTTTTGTATGAATATGTGCTATATAAATAAATGTTGATTGATTGATTGATTGAATGATTGATTGAAGAGGTCGCCCACGTAACATCTGGCTACGGCAGATAGAATGTCATTTCCAGAGGGTGGGACTGGACCGTGTGTCTGCCTGGGGGGTTGCCAACCGGGATCCTGAACTGTTTTGACGTGTAGTGGGTGCGGCAACGCACTGTGCCAGTGCATGCTCCCCAACTTGACTTGACTTGATCCCAAGCGTGATCATCAGTTTGGGCAGCGGTGGAAGGTGGGATGTGAACTGAGCGGGATTGTTGGTGCAGGAACCCCTGTCAATCCACTACCATTATAAACAATAGGAATTTGTGACCCACTGGTAGCAGCCCATGGCTTGAAAGGGGGCCACAACCCCCTGGTTGAGAAGCACTGGTCAGTATGATGGACATTCCAAAGGGTCTTTATTTTCCATAGGAAAGATATTGATTGATGCCTGGCAGAGGGTGTAAGGTAGAACATTGTAATCTTTTGCTGTATAAAACTTGGCTAGCATTAATGGAGAATTTATACTGTAGCATCCTTAATTTCAGTAAGCCTTAGGATTTTGTCTAGTTCCTTAAAAAGCATTGTACTAAGTTATGGTAATTCTAATATATAAAGTTGTGTTAACATGACCATCCACTTCATTGCACTCTGACATACAGTATATAGAGGTTTATAGTATGCCTTAAATACATTAGGTATCACTTTATTCTCACTAAATTTGTTATTTCACATTTTTAATCTGTGCTTTTCTATTGTGCACTTCCTTTTTAGTTATTTGTTGACCTAAAATGACATTAGCTTTTTTCTCTGTGCTTCTAATATTAGTGAATGACTTCAAGATTAGTGTTCTAGTTCTCCTGCAGTCAAAATATAAAATACTGCTTGCAATGACATCCTATGCCACTAGGTGGTTATGAATATTCTTTATGTACTTTTAATTTTCAATTCATTTTTATGAAATAATAATGATGTAATTTGTGTCCTCAGATATGTTTTTAATACCACCCAAAGTGTTCCTGCTGACATGTCTGGATTTGCATTAGTCCATATAAAAACCTCAATCTGAGAGATGATAAAATGAATGAATTCATCATCCCCAGCAGTACTTAATAGGAGTTCTCTGGTCCGTATCTGGACCCAAACACAATTTAATCTGAAAGATGAACAAAACAAAAATTTTATTATTTTGGTTAATGTATTATTGTCTGGATATCACCACCTTATCGTGGAGGAGAGGATTGAGTGACTCAGTGACCTTGGAAACTATGTTGTCCAGAGCAGAAGCTCCATGTATGGCCTGACCAGGCAAAATTGTTCCTGGTGAGGGGTCAGACAAAGAGTGATTCACTGCCCCTAATAATGCAACTCCATAAAGATAGAAAGAGTACCCTAGTATGGGGTGACTGTGGCCTCCTCCTAGAGCCAGTCCAGGGAGAAGTGTCCACAGGTGAGAGTCTAATGGTGGATCCTATCATGAGGCCTCATCAGACACAACTCAAAAATGTGACGTGGGACTGCCTTACTGTGGGCCCATCTCCTATAGGAGGGACAGGGGCTGGTTACAATATGACCTGGGTAGCGGTTGAAGGCAGAGGCCTTTGCGGACCGGAACTCAGACACACAAATTAACACTTGGGACGTGGAATGTTACTTCTCTTTGGCAGAAGAAGCTGGAGTTGGTGGGTGAGGTGGAGAGATATCTACTAGATATAATAATAGAAAAAACACTTGTTTGGTTCTGGCACAGAACCTCTCAAAGGAGGCTGGACCATCCTTTACTCTGGAGTTGCCTGGAGTGAAAGGCGTTGGGCAGGAGTGGGCTTCTTATTGAGTCCCTGCCTGGTTGATACTATGTTAGAATTTGTCCCAGAGAACCAGAGGGCTGCCTCTGTGTGGCTGAAATGTCAGTTTGGAATAGAAGTCCTTCTTGGAGTCACTGGATGGGATCCTGGAAAAGATCCCAGCTGGGGACTCTATAGTTTTGCTGGTAGACTTCAATGCCCAAGTGGGTAATGATATAGGATGAGATGGAGGATTGGGAGGAATGGCTTCCCTGATCTAAACCTGGCCGTTGTTTTGTTGTTGGACTTCTGTGCTAGGAATGATCTGTCCATAATGAACACCATGTTTGAACATAAGGTGGCTCATAAGTGTATTTGGTACCAAAACACCCTAGGTCAGAGATCTATGATCAATTTCATAATCTTATCATTGTATTGGGGGCCATATAATCTGAACACTTGGGTGAAGAGGGGCAGAGCTATCAACTGATCACCACCTTGTGGTGAGTTGGGTCATATGGTGGGGGAGGCACCCAGACAGGCCTAGAAAGTCCAAGTGAGTAATGAGGGCCCTGTCAAGAAAACATTCAACACCAAGCTCCAAAACAGCTTTTCCCACATCCCAGGTGAGACTGGAGTCATAATGTCTGAATGGACCTTGTTCCGAAAGAGCTGCGATCTGAAGGCCATAGGTGCCTCTTGAAGTGGCAGCCTAAGGTCCCAATGGTGGACACTAGAGGTTAGGAATGCCATCAGGCTGAAAAAGGAGCCCTTCCATGTATGATTAGTACAGGAGACTCTCAAAGCAGCAGAGAGAAGTACTGATGGGCCAAAAGGGCTGCGGCCCTGGAAGCAAATACCTGGGTGTGGGAGGAGTTCAGAGAGACCATGGATAGTGACTATCGACTGGACTCAAAGAGGTTCTGGCAAACCATCAGGCAACTCAGAAAGTGAAGGCAAGGATTCACCCAGGCTGTTTTCAGCAAGGGTGGAGAAGTGCTGACCCAGACTAAGAATGTTGTCTGGCAGTAGAAGGAACACTTTGAGGAACTCCTGAACCTGATGGACATGCTCTCTGTAGAGGAGGCAGAGCTAGAAGCTGATGGGGAATCAATGCCCAAATCCATAAGGGAGGTCACTGAGGTAGTTAAGCAACTCTCATGTGGCAAGGCTCGGTGGTGGATGAAATCCACCCAAAAACACTGAAGGCTCTGGAAATTGTTGGGTTGTTATGGTTGATACACTTTTTCAATGTTGCATGGTCATCGGGAGCTGTGCGTTTGGAGTGGTAGACCGGGGTGATAATTCCCATTTTTAAAACGGGGGACAAGAGGGTGTGCTCCACCTACTGGGTGATCGCACTTCCTCAGCCTCCCTGGAAAAGCTTATGCTACGGTACTAGCCCAGATGTGGAATGTCAGACCAGGAGGAGCAATATGGATTCTTTACCCTCATGAGAATTCTGGAGGGGACATGGGAGTATGCCCAAAAAGTCTACATGTACTTTGTGGACTTAGAGAAGGCATATGACCATGTTACTTAAAGGATTCAGTGGGGGGTGCTGGGAAAAAATAGGGTTCTGGGGCCCCTAAAAAGGGCTATTCTGTCCCTGTATAATCACAGTGAGGGTTTGTCTGCATACTCAGAACAACATCAGCACCGATTCCAATGTAAAGTAGCCTAGGAGGGGAGGTGGTCCAGTTCGGTGGCCAACTGCATCACTGATTTTTGCAGATGACGTGGTACTGTAGGCTTCATTGAGCTGTGAACTCCCACACGCATTAGCTTGTTTTACAACTGAGTGTGAAGTGGCAGGGATGAGAATCAGCACCTTCAAATCTGAAGCCATGGTCCTCAGTAAGAAAAAAATGGACTATTCTCTCCACGTAGGAGGTGAGTTATTCCCTTAAGTTGGGCAGTTTAAATACCTCGGGGTCTTGTTCATGAGTGAGGGGGATTGAGAGATCAACGGACAGATTGGGGTGGCAAGTGCAGTTATATGGTCAATATACTGATCTGTAGTGGTGAAGAAGGAGCTGAGTCAGAAGGCAAGCTTCTCGCTTTACCAGTCGATTTACATCGCTAACTTCACCAATGGTCCTGAGTTTTGGGTAATGACCAAAAGAATAAGATCATAGGTACTAGTGGCTGAAATGAGCTTTCCCCAAAGAGTGGCTGGGCTCCATTAGAGACAGGGTAAGAAGCAGAGACATCCAGGAGAGGCTCAGAGTGGGGCCGTTGAACCTCCACATTGAGAGGAGCCAGCTGAGGTGGTTTGGGCATCTGTTACAGATGCCTCATGGATGCTGTCCTATGGAAGTTTTATGGGCATAACCAGCTGGAAGGTGACCTCAGGGAAACACCTGCTTGCTGGGAAGATTATATCTGCCAGATGGTCAGGCAATGCCTTGGGATCCCACAGTATGAATTGGCAAGTGTAGCTGGAAAAAAGGACGCATGTGCTTCACTGCTAAGACTGTTGCCCCCACGATCCAACTTTACGTAAATAGTGGAAAATAGATGGATGGAGTGGATGTTTATTTGTTGTTGGCCAACACAAAAAAATAGCACAATGTAAGCTATTTGTCTTCCAAGTACGTGTTACTGGTGTTCTTGTATCTGGTTCAATTTCAGAAGTTACAATTGATAAAGACAAAGCCCTTTGTAATTATTGTGAGAGAAGAGAATACCAAGAGAAGTGAACGTGATGCCAGAAAGCAAAATTAATAAACATAAAGTACTGAAACACCACCTAACTGCCCAATTTTTGACCATTTCCACTGCTAACTATTTCATACAAGGATTTTTTTTTAGAATTATCGACTAAGGGATACTAAACATCAGTAGCATATTTACCACAGAGATAAATGGCTTAACCCCAGGGTTGACCCTCGTCACAAGGTCCTTGACCAAACGGGACACACAGTGCCCCAAAGTGCTGCTGAAAACAATACATAGGAAATTGGTTAGGTGACCACCCAACCACAGTTGCATGTCATGTGACACTCCAGTGCAATAAAAAGGTAAATTAAATAAAAAAATAACCAAAATGTACAACAACACCACTTTGTCTGTGAACTTGTTAGCTGTATTTAGACAGTATTAGCAGCTCCACCTAAAAAATCTGCCATTCCTCAGGTTATAGGAAGGATATTCTTGGCAAGCTGACAATGGTTTAAATTTGTAGAATAAAATAAAAAAAAGAAAAGGAAAGTTGACAATTTTTCATGAAACAGCTGTCACTGTAAAGAGTAGCAATGTGAAATGTCACTATAACATCAAATACACACATTTTGAGGAAAACTATCCCCAGGTCAATAGGATAACAGCCACAAAATTAATCCAGCTAGAGTCATCAAGCTATAAGCAGAATAATTATTAAACCAATGACTTAGCAAGAGCATGCAACGGAAGCCTTGCTAAGATGTCTGTGGGTCTTTGAGAGAATATAAGAAATCCTTCTCAGATGCTGAAATAATAAAAGAATGCATGAATAGTGATATAAGCTATGCTTGTCAGGAAACTAAAGGATGCAATAACAGAAAGTCAAGTACCCTATTTAGACTCTAGTGTAGCAAGACAAACTGAAATACTTGCTGAAAATTTGCTTAAGCTACTTAGTTATACCATTAGAAAGGAAAAGTTAACTTTGCTAGCTGTGAATGAATCAATAGACAGCACATATAATGCACAATTGATTGTCTTTGTTAGAGGTTATGATGATGAAAAGGCAGAGTTTTGTGAGGATATTTTCTGCCTGAAAGCTCTTCATGGCCACAGAAGAAGGAAGACCTTTATGAAGCAATAATGCAGATGCTGAGTGAGAGAGAGAGACTGACCTGAAGCATGAAGTGTCGTTAGCTACTGATGGAGCACCATCCATGACAGGACATGAGAAGGGATTGGTGAAATACTTGAAAGATCATCATCCAGACCTGATATCCTATCAGTGCATAATCCATCAAGCAGTTTTGTATGCCAGTTTAGGCAAAATGTTCTCAGCCGTTGTGACAACAGTGATAAAACTTATCAGTTATTTGAACGCTTCACCTGCAATGCAACATTGGTTATTAGGTATATTCCTAACAGAAGTCAGTGCAACATTTCCTGATTTACTTCTCCCTATAGAAGCAGAGCGTTGGTTCATTTTGGGTCATTCAGAAAGAACTGCTAACTTTTCTGTCTGAACAAAACAATGCAAAATAAACAGTTTGTGGATTTCATGCAAAATGAAAAGAAAACAAAGTTATTGCTTTTTCATCTGATATAACATCCCGTCTCATTGACCTAAATGTCAAGCTCTGAGGTAGAAACACCACAATATGTGACCTCATATCAGCAGTGCGTTTTTTCCAGAAAAAAACTGAAGGTATTTCAATATGAAATAAAGAAAGGTCTGCTTCAATTCCCAAAATGTTAGTCACAAACAAAAGGAAAAGATCACCTTCAGAATTATGTTGAGTTCCTGCAGAATTTGTCTGAAGATTTCAAAACTTGCTTTGAAGATTTCGATCTGGGAAAACAAGTCCTAGTGTTCATTGAAAACCTAGTCTGCAGTAAAAGGTGTCACAGAATTCTCCATGGACGCTCAGAAAGTCTGCCAATGGGCTAGTGCTGCTACAATGTAAACTGAGTCGATTGACCTCCAAGAAAACCTTCTTCTGAGGGAAGCTCACTTTGACCATGTCACTTTCTGGACAATGATGGTTACTGTAGCAAATGTTCCATTCCTGCAAAAAAAATGTCCCTTCAAATTCTTATCATGTTTGCGTTGATATACTGCTGTGAATTAGCATTTTCTACTATGACTATGAATAGGTTCGTCAACAGCCATTTGGATTAGTGTCTCCACTTTACCTCACCTTTTGTGCCAAATTTTAAAGGCTTGCTTACAGATAGAAGGTGTCATTTTACTCATGAGAACTGCAATGCTTAATTTGCACATAGTTCTTAATTTTTTGGAACATTGTTTTAGACATACTTCTGTTCAATGTATATTTGTTCACTGGACTTTAGTCCTCCAGAACTTTGTCTCAGGAGAAAATTTGGTAACTGGATCTTTAAGATTTAGATATCAGTACCAAGGCCCTAGAATTAAAGGATTCTGTTGCCCAGTGATTTAAATTCCATAACAAGGGGAGCATAATCAGAGATAACAATTGCATCATATTTACAAGATTAAACACATGACAAAAGTTTTTTTAAAAATAGGGAGACAGTCAGTTTCTGAATAACTATGATGTACTTTAAAAAAGAGGTACATTGCCTTGAGTAAAAGTAAAAAAAATCTTCATGAAATTGAGAGATTAAAATCTTTTTTTTTTCCTTTACTAATTTTATTGCAATCCATACAAAGCAATCAAGTTTTTACAAAAAAGTAAAATTGAGTTAAGAACAGATCGATCCCCACCCCTGAGAGAGAGCAAGCCAAACAGCGTGAAATTTAAGGCTTGTAAACATACCTAAATTAATAAATTCACTGTGCTTTATGAGCTTATTTTAAAATATTACTGATTAGATCCTGCCATGTTTTGAAAATATTCTGTATGGATCCTCTAACTGTGTATTTGATTTTTTCCAATTTCAAATAGTATAACACATCGGTTTCCCACTGACTTAAAAGAGGAGAGTTTAGGTTCTTCCAGTTTATCAGAATAAGTCTGCGTGCCAAAAGTGTAGTGAATGCAATCACAATTTGTTTGTCTTTCTCCACTTTCTTTCAAGAAGTGTAAGATAATTCCAGCAGTTTTGGATATTGTGTTAGCAGACCATCTACAACAGGGTCAAGTATGCAATTAAAATCCCCTTCAAATATGAGTTAATGCAAGATTATATTAAGAATTGGCACTAAAAATTTGACTATTAATTCTTTATCATTTGACTACAGTGTATATATGTTAACCAGACCTATATTGTTTTTTAAATTTCTCTTATCACCAGAATATAGAACAGGGGTGGCAAACTCCGATCCTGGAGAGCCACAGTGGCTAGAGGTTTTTCAAATCCAATCCTCACCAGTAACAGATCTTATTTAATTTAATAGCTTGTTAATGTTTTAACTCTGGCATGTCAGTGAATTGTTAAATCATATTATTTGTTTTTCTTTCTAGTGATCTGAAGCCTAAAATTGATGTGTAATTTTCAGTTTCTTTACTTACTCTTTAGTTTCCTTTAGAGTACTTAATTATACCAAATAGTGAATAATGAAAACACATTAGTAAAAATGGAGATAAGCTAGATGTAGAACTGCTGGTTCCTTTGTCATTTGCATCTTATTGCTAATAAGAAGCAGTTAAAACAATCAATATAGCTGTTTAAGAATAAAATAAGCAATTAAGGGTTCAAAATCTTAACAAGTCGGACAACTAAAATGAAGCAAAAAATTTTCACTTGAACAATAAGTGCTTCATCAACAATTAGTGATTTGTCATGAAGCAACTGGGTTAGAAAAAAAACCTAAAGCCACTGTGGCCCTCCAGTACTGATGTTGTTCAGCCCTGATTTAAAGGGTCTGAGTCTTAAATAGCAAATAAATTAAATGCAGTTAATTAGTAGCAAAAACTAGTCACTAATTAAGAAAATGGTTAGAATGGAAACCTGTAGCCACTGTGGCTCTCCAGAATTGGAGTTGGCAACCCCTGAAATAGAACCTTCTGGATCTGCTATTTTCACAGACGGCACAAAAGAGAATGCCCAGTGAATTAAAAATTCCACACTCCTAAAAATACTTGTCATACTTGTCATAAAACAGAATGCCTTTTTAATTGAAACTGAACCATGGTTGTTAGATGCGTCTCTAATATAAACCCAGTACCATATCTGGTCTCCTGGAACTGAGATGTGAACATATATTTAAGCTCATGATTGAGGCCTTTAACATTCCAGGTTACTAATTTTAATGACTAGTCAGTATTCTGTGTTTTTTGTTTCCTAGAGTTTGCCTTTCTGTTTAGAAGAAAAAAATACATCCCTAGATAATTTATCTTCCAATGAGATTTTACAATTAAAATGTCTAACATTGCCATTGAATATAATTTTTTGCTAACTGCACTGTGACATTTACAACAGCCCTCCCCCCATTTCTGCCAACATCATGAAAGCTCTGACCAAAGTCATAAAGTAGTAGGGTCACATAAAAAATTAATGAAATGCTCCACCCGCCCAATTCTTGCTTCCTCAAATGAGACTAAGATCCCCTCCAATCTTACCTCTCCAGGGGCCACATGTACAAACGGTGCATACGCACAAAAATGTTGCGTACACCCGATTTTATGCTCACATTGTGATGTATAAAAACTAAATTTGGCGTAAAGCCACATACATTTTCATGCCAACTCAATCCCTAGCATACGCAAGTTCTCCGCTTGGTTTTACAAACTGGCGGCATCCAGTGTCAAAGCAATGCTATTGTTCCAGTGTGGTTTCCCTGTGTTTTTTAGATCCACATCCCTGACGCGGTTTATATCAAATACACTGAAATTAACCGCATATTGTTTATTAATTTAAGGCATCTGATTGTAATTAACCTGTAACAATATAATGGTCCACTGAATGGGCAAACTATTCCAAATACCATATCTGCTTTAGCATTGTTACTCTCACTGAACCACTTGGAGTATTTATCCCACTGCATCTGAGTGTGGAATCACAGTTCTACAGCAGCTGATCGGAAAGAGAATTATCAGTATACAGCATCAAGCACATGCTGCTTCAGCCATGCACACAGTCTATTTGAACTGCTCCTATATGGAAAACGCTTCAGAGCCTTTCCTGTTGAGACCCCAATGTTCAGAAACAGTTTCATCCCAAGAACTATAAATGCACTAAATCAATCCATCAAGTGCTCCTGGTAGAACTATTTGTACTTATAAGTACAATCACCTCACTGTAAACTTACGATACAGTTATGATATTGCACTTTATAAAGTGCGTATTTACATATTATGACGATTGGCTTCTAAGTCGATTTAGATTTCCAAGCGCTATCTTCTTGGAGCTCTTCATATCATTTTTAAGATGAAATGCAGCAAAGTATGTTTATTACATTATACAGATAAAATTTTAACATCATTTAAATAATCTATACTGTTAATAATTAAACATGTGAGAACACGGTGGACAGTGGTAGCGACGAGCTGGCAACCCCACCCCCCGTTTAAGGATTTTTCCTGCCTCACGCTGTATTTTTGCTGGGGCTGGTGCGACACTGAAAGGACAGATGGATAGAATAATTAAACATGTACTACAAACATATTTCAATATTCATTAAAAGTTTTGAAGAATTGGAGTTTTTTTTTTTATTTTATTAATTTTATTACAATCCATACATAGCAATCAAGTTTTTACAAAAAAAAGAATTATGTTAAGAACAGATCGATCCCCACTCATGAGAGAGAGATCAAGCCAAACGGCGTTAAATTTAAGGCTTGTAAAAATACCTAAATTAATACATTCTCTGTGCTTTATAAACTTATTTTAAAATATTACTGATTAGATCCTGCCATGTTTTGAAAAAAGTCTGTACAGATCCTCTGAGTATTTGATTTTTTCCAATTTCAAATAATATAACTCATCGGTTTCCCACTGACTTAAAAGAGGAGAGTTTGGGTTCTTCCAGTTTATCAGAATAAGTCTGCGTGCCAACAGTGTAGTGAATGCAATCACAATTTGTTTGTCCTTCTCCACTTTAAGCCCCTCTGGAAGAACCCCAAACACAGCTGTTAATGGGTTAGGAGGGATTGTGAGTCCAAGGCTGTCTGAAAGGTAATTAAAATTTTTGTCCAGAATAATGTTAATTTGGTGCAGGCCCAGAACATGTGACCCAGTGAGGCTGGGGCTTGTTTGCAACGTTCGCAGGTTGGATCATGCCCTGGAAACATTTTGGAGAGTTTTAGTCGAGACAGATGTGCTCGATATATAATTTTGAGTTGTATAATTGTATGCTTTGCGCATATGGAGCTCGAGTGAATTCTCTGCATTGCTACTTTCCACTCCTTTTCTGATATATTAATTGAGAGATCTTTTTCCCAGTGTCCTCTTGGATCTTTGAAAGGAAGGGATTGTAAAATGATTTTATATATTGTAGAGATGGAGTCTAATTCCTTGAGATTGAGCAATATTTTTTCCAGCGTGGATGAGGGTGCAAGATGAGGAAAATCTGGAAGGTTCTGTTTAACAAAGTTCCTGATTTGGAGATAGTGAAAGAAATGTGTAGCTGGAATGTTAAATTTGGAATGTAATTGTTCATAGGATGCAAAGGCGTTGTCTATATAAAGATCTCTAAGCAAGTTAATTCCAATTTTTTTACAGATATTAAAACTGCATATGTTTGTGAAGGTTGAAAGAGGTGGTTCTCTTGCAGAGGTGCCACAGATAGAAGCTTCTCCGTCTTAAAATGCTTTCTACATTGGTTCCAGATTCTAAGTGAGTGGAGCACAATTGGGTTATTAGTGTATTGCCAATAACGTGTGTTTATTGGAGCGCAGAGCAAGGAATACAAAGAAGTACTGCAGGATTTTACTTCTATTGCGGTCCAAGCCTGTGTATGTTCTTCTATTTGTGTCCAGGTTCTTATCGCCTGTATATTTGCCCCAGTAATAAAACTGGAAGTTAGGTAGAGCCATGCCGCCTTCTGCCTTTTGTCTTTGTAGGGTCGCTCTTTTGATGCGTGGATGTTTTGAATTCCAAATAAATGAGGTTATTGTTGAATCTAATTGCTTAAAGAATGATTTATTAATGTATATTGGGATGTTTTGAAATAAAAAAGGAGCTTAGGAAGAATATTCATCTTAACAGTGTTAATTCTTCCAGCTAGTGTGAGATGAAGGGTTGACCATCTATGCAAGTCTTGTTTAATTTTTTCCATGCAGACGACGAAATTTTGTTGATATAGAGCTTTATGTTTACTTGTGATGTTTACCCGAGGTATTTAAACTGTTCTGCAATGATAAAAGGTAGGGTGTCTAATCTAATATTATATGCTTGAGAATTCACTGGAAAGAGTACACTTTTATTCAGATTAATTCTGAGACCAGAGATCTTTTGAAATTCTGTGAGTGCTGCTAAGACTGCAGGCACAGAATTTTCTGGGTCTGATATATACAGTACCATATCATCTGCATATAATGAGATTTTCTGTTCCAGTCCTTCTCTGCTAATCCCCTTTATCTGATCAGTATTTCGACAATGTATTGCCAGTGGTTCAATGGCAATTGCAAACAGCAGCGGTGACAAGGGGTATCCTTGTCTAGTTCCACGTTCTAGTTTAAAGTAGTCTGAGCAAATGTTGTTGATGCAAACTGAAGCTTCTGGGTTAGTATACAGTAATTTAATCCATGCACAAATGTTCGGGCCAAACGAAGAATTGGAGTTCTAAGCTTACAGATGGCCTAACTATTACTGAGCTGATTATGTGGCGATTAGGTACTTGGAGAAGGAAAAAGAAGGACAGGAATTAGTACGTTTGAAAGAGACAGTACTGCTGCAATAAATTATTTCATTGAAGGTTGCACACAGCGCTATTACTGCGCCACCGTGTTCCCATGTTTAATACATGCTTTAATTGATATGATATGAATACTGAAATTATATCAAGTATACATCTCAGTATTTAAATTATTCAGAGAACTGTAATATCACGAATGTTACGGATTCTGTGTCCTGTCGGAGGAAGAGAAAGCCCGTTTAAGAAGCACGTAATGATTCACACACATAGAGCACATAGAATTTAACGTGCTACTTTAGTTACAATGGGATTTAAGAAACTAGTAAATTAAACGATTTTAAGATGAAGTTTATGATGTTCTACTTTAATGACAAAATAAACTACATGGTTAAAGTGCACATTTTGAGATTAAAGTTGACATTTCGAGCTTTTTTCTTACTGTGTCCTTATTTTTTTCTTTTCTCTGTACCCTAATAAGCTTTCATATGACACTCATACGGTGGGCTACGACTCACCTTTTCATGGCGACTTTCACAAATGACAACTTCTTTTTTTTATTTCGGGTACTGTGCGCCTTTGTGAACTTGAACTTTCAAGTTTCTCCGATACTCTATGTCACTCGATCCACTTCCTTTTGTTGTTGAAACCACTGTTTAAATCAACAAATAGTATGTTGTTTTATGCCTCCACTTGGTATTCGTTGAAATTCTTCTATTTTCCCCCGTGCTTTTGCTATTGCCTTTTCACAGAATGCTAAGCTTAAGGGCTATTTATATTGATTTGCATATTCAAAGAGGCGTAATTCTGGGAGGAGTTGGGGAGTGGCAGCAGGTGCATGCACGTGTGTTACTTTTCATGCTGACCAGGATTTATGTAGCGGAAGAACGTGGGTGTACGCACAGATTTATGCATTTGGATTTTTTTTGTGCGTACACACATTTGTGCTTTTGTCCATATGCCATGTTGTAGTGTGAATTCAATGCACAGCATTATGCATGAGGCCCCGGGGCTCTGCTAAATGCCTAAGGGCCTATAGTTTTAATTAATAAAAGATTGCATAACACAACAGGACTGTTTTATTACTAATTAGCTCTCTGGTTTGGGTTTAGGTAGGGGTGGGGGTTTTAGTGTGTTTATGATTAAAATTCATAACTTCTTTTTGCACTATATGGGATTGATTGTATTTCTGATGAAGCTGAATTTTACATTTAAAAAGTTAGAGTTATAGTAGTACTTTTGTAATTTAAATTTCTGAAACAAAATATTTTGAAAAAGACAATTTTCACTCCTGAATAATGATGTTAATATACTAATGAAGGTTATAGCTACAAGAATTGAGAATTGATTTCTTCTGTAATATCACAAGAAAAGAATTGACTTATTAAAGACAGACAGTTAGTGAATGTAATATCCTCACCCTCACACACATAATTTGACTCTGCAGTGTTTTATTATTCTTGGTTGCAGAAAAGGCCATTGACAGAACTGAATTGGTTTATTTATTTACCACACTATAAAAACCTGAGCTTGGCCCCAGTATACAGTGCATCCGGAAAGTATTCACTTTTTTCACATTTTGTTATGTTACAGCCTTATTCCAAAATGGATTAAATTCATTTTTTTCATCAGAATTCTACACACAACACCCCATAATGACAACATGAAGAAAGTTTACTTGAGGTTTTTGCAAATATATTAAAAATAAAAAAACTCATACATCACATGTACATAAGTATTCGCAGCCTTTGCGCAATACTTTGTCGATGCACCTTTGGCAGCAATTACAGCCTCAAGTCTTTTTGAATATGATGCCACAAGCTTGTCACACCTATCCTTGACCAGTTTCACCCATTCCTCTTTGCAGTACCTCTCAAACTCCATCAGGTTGGATGGGAAGCGTCGGTGCACAGCCATTTTAAGATCTCAACAGAGATGTTCAATCGGATTCAAGTCTGGGCTCTGGCTGGGCCACTCAAGGACATTCACAGAGTTGTCCTGAAGCCACTCCTTTGATATCTTGGCTGCAAGCTTAGGGTCGTTGTCCTGCTGAAAGCTGAACTGTCGCCCCAGTCTGAAGTCAAGAGCGCTCTGGAGCAGATTTTCATCCAGGATGTCTCTGTACATTGCTGCAGTCATCTTTCCCTTTATCCTGACTAGTCTCCCAGTTCCTGCCGCTGAAAAACATCCCACAGCATGATGCTGCCACTACCATGCTTCACTGTAGGGATGGTATTGGCCTGGTGATGAGCGGTACCTGGTTTCCTCCAAACGTGACGCCTGGCATTCACACCAAAGAGTTCAATCTTTGTCTCATCAGACCAGAGAATTTTGTTTCTCATGGTCTGAGAGTCCTTCAGGTGCCTTTTGGCAAACTCCAGGTGGGCTGCCATGTGCCTTTTACTAAGGAGTGGCTTCCGTCTGGTCACTCTACCATATAGGCTTGATTGGTGGATTGCTGCAGAGATGGTTGTCCTTCTGGAAGGTTCTCCTCTCTCCATAGAGGACCTCTGGAGCTCTGACAGAGTGACCATTGGGTTCTTGGTCACCTCCCTGACTAAGGCCCTTCTCCCCCGATCGCTCAGTTTAGATGGCCGGCCAGCTCTATGAAGAGTCCTGGTGGTTTTGAACTTCTTCCACTTGCGGGTGATGGAGGCCACTGTGCTCATTGGGACCTTCAAAGCAGCAGAAAGTTTTCTGTAACTTTCCCCAGATTTGTGCCTCGAGACAATCCTGTCTCAGAGGTCTACAGACAATTCATTTGACTTCATGCTTGGGTTGTGCTCTGACATGAACTGTCAACTGTGGGACCTTATAAAGACAGGTGTGTGCCTTTCCAAATCATGTCCAATCAACTGAATTTACCACAGGTGGACTCCAATTAAGCTGCAGAAACATCTCAAGGATGATCAGGGGAAACAGGATGCACCTGAGCTCAATTTTGAGTTTCATGGCATTTCATGTGCTTTCTCAATTTTTTTATTTTTAATAAATTTGCAAAAATCTCAAGTAAACTTTTTTCACGTTGTCATTAAGGGGTGTTGTGTGTAGAATTCTGAGGAACAAAATGAATTTAATCCATTTTGGAATAGGGCTGTGACATAACAAAATGTGTAAAAAGTGATGCGCTGTGAATACTTTCCGGATGCACTGTATCTGCAAGGATTAAATTATTTTGCACTACTCCAGAAGCCTTAGTCCTTTTTAATAATATGAGCTTTGGCTACTTTGAATTAAAGTGTGGAACCAGACAAGGCAGTCCCTTATCACTAGTACTTTTTGAGTTTGCCATTGAACCATTACCTATTCATCTCTTGTAACAATCAGAAATAAAGGGTATCATTAGAAAAGGTTTCAAAGAGAAAATATATTTTTATGCCAATTATATGACATTCTAAGTCTCAGACCCACCACCATGTCTTCTACTAATTTTAAAACTGCTAGTAGTATCTACTGGTTCAAAATTAATTTAAATAAAAGTGTGATTGTTTCAGTGAATTCTCTGGCATGTCAGATCAGGCTGGAGATCTAAAACTGGCACTATCTAACTTTCGGTTTTTACTAGCGGGTGGCAAATATTTGCACAATAAGATGTTGGAAAATGGCAGAAATCTGCAAATCTACTCTGTTTTGGTTTGTAACAGAAAATAATTCCTATTCTAAACCTTCCTTGCATGCCCTGCTCTGTACTCCAGTCAAAACTAATTATCATCATTTTACCAGCAACCCAGCCTTCCACCTCTAACCAAAGATATGGAATCAATGTAGGATACATTCTCAGGCAGAGGAGCCTTATTTGTTATCCCTATATATCAATATCATCGTTTTCAACCTTCTTTAACATTTCAGTATTCCACCTTTGGAAAACAATTAGATTTGTGACATTTAGAGATCTATATGTTGATAATGTATTGCACTCAAAATGTAATCCTACAGATACTCTTTTTTATTATGTACAAAATCTAAATTTTGTTAAAAGGAACATGCTCAATTTCCCACATCTCTCACCCATATCTATCCCTATTGGCTAGAGTATACAAACATTTTCAGGAATTTATTCTTTAAGGATCATAGGAAGTGATTAGAAAACGATCTCTTAGAGTTTTTGAAAAGGAATAGAATTTAGTCAATTATAGAAAGCCACAAGTCAACTAAAATTTTTTCACTGATTTCATATATCTTGTTTAAAATAACCTAAAATGTACCCAGGGCAGAATCCAGCTTGTGAGTATTGTTATCCAGTATGTACATCTCTAGGCTATATGTTTTGGGGATGTACTATATGTAAATAATTTTGGTAATTTTTTTTAACTTTTTTTTGGATACCCAACATTAGAATAATTTAGATGACAACAGGCAATTCAGCCCAACAAAGCTCACCAGTCCAATCCACTTAATTCTTCCAAGATAACATCAAGTTTTGCATTGAAGGTCCCTAAAGTCCTATTGTCTACCACACTACTTGATAACTTAGTGCACGTGTCTAAGGTTTTCTGTTTGAAGAAAAACCTGCTAAAGTTTGTGTGAAATTTCCTCTTGACAAGTTTCCAATTGTGTCCCTGTGTTCTTGATAAACTCATTTTAAAGTAACATTCTCCATCTACTGGACTAATTCCATTCATATTTTTGAGCACTTCAATCATGTCACCTTTTAATCTTCTTTTGTTTAAACTGAAAAGGCTCAGTTGTATAAAGATTTCCTCAAAACTAAAACCAAATCATTTATATTTATTAAAATAACAGCAGCCCTGTTACTGTCCCCTGAGGAACACCATTCTTAACATCAACCAGTTCCAATAAAGTTCCTTTCACCATAACCCTCTGCTTCCTGTGTTTTAACCAACTTTATACCCATTGTATAAACACCACCCTGAGCTCCACTTCTTTAAGTTTGATGCCCAACCTCTCATGTGATACTTTATCAAAAGCTTCCAAAAAATCAAGATAAATAATATCATGCAAGTACCTGTAACCCGGGTTTCGATGTAACTCTGGAAAATGTAGTGTACAACTGGCCATGGGTAAATACAGGGTCTGGCAAATAAACTCCGGCGTTATTAAATGTTTGTTGATGTGACTTGGTGATAGTCATAAAATATGCTAAACAAACAGGGAATTACCTTCACCATATTATAAAGGGAATATATTGTTTTGAGTTGTCAGTGTTATGGAATCCTCTTAGTTTTTCCTTCGTAATGTTTTTTGTTGTCTGGTAGTTTGCCCCTGCTCTTTAGAAAGGTTGTGTGTGTAATTCGTTTTTCATTCACTGTCTAGGTTCAAGACTTGCTGCTACTGGTCTTTGGATTATGTCGCTCTGTGATTTGTCACACATTGTCTTTGTTGTCTTAAGGCATCTTGCCTGTGCTGGTTGGTCTAGCATGATGTAGATGTTTCTGCTTCTGTGCGTTTGTGTGAGTATGTATGCTGGCGAGACCATTTCTGGTGGTCACAACTAGGCTGTATGTGCTTTTTTATTTTATCAGTCAGCTTATGTTGAAGTGAAGAGAAAAGGAGGTGTAAAATGGTGGTATCATAATGCAGTTTCAATGAGTAACAAAGTATGCACCGAATAAACAGTCAAAAATACCACAATCGTTAATTGGTCACATTGAAGAATTGAAGACTTTAAGATAAGCCTAAGACCAAAACACTGCTAGGAACACGGATTCCGCACCATAGTTGTGGAGGTATATAGTAGGTGTTGTTTATATCAAGCACAGATGGACACAAGCGAAATAATATAAGGATGCACCACTCTGAAGTATGCTTTTGTTGCTACCACATAGAATTCTAGCATATTAGTAAAACATGACTGTCCTCATCCAAACTCATGATGACTGTTCAGTAAAACTCCTTTTCTTGCCATGTATTGCTCAATCTTTTCCTTAATAATTCCTTTGGTTAATTTACCGGTTTATCATGGTACACTTACTAGACTATAATTCCTTAGATCTGTCCAGTCACCCTTATTACATAACAGTATAATATTTGCCATTTTCCACTGCTTCAGAATTTCCATAGTGCGCAGTGACTTCCTAAAAATACAGTATGCGTCAAGGGTTCATATACTCACTCGCTAGCATCCTTAAACACTCAAGGGTAAATATTTTCTGGTCCTGGTGATTTGTTTCATTACAGGCTATTTATTCTAAGCAGCACTTTTCCCTCTACAATTTCCAAATCACTCAGTACCTCCTTAATAGTCCCATTTACCACTGGGAGGTTATCTACTTCCTTACATGTGAAGACTTCAGAAAAATGCGAGTTTAGAGCATCTGCTATTTCACTCAATGTATTTTTTAATTCCCCTTTACTATTCCTCATACACTTCAACTCCTCCTGGTCTGTTCTTTTACTATTAAAATACTGAAAGAATCTCTTTGGGTCGTCTTTCGCCTTATCTGCTATATTCCCCTCTAAATGCCTTTTAGCCTCCCTAATATCATTCTTAATAGTCACCATCATGTTCTCATACACTCTACAATTCACATTGGAGTAATTAGTCTTGTATGTCTTATACAAAGGTTTTTTCCATTACGGCTTTTTTTTCAACTCCAAATTCACTGTGGAGTTTTTTTTTTTTTAATTTCCTAATTCCAATTTTTGGGATGTACTTGTCCTGCATTATCTGTAATCACATTTTTAAACCTGTTCCACTGCTCCTCATCTGTCACACTTAAAAGTTTATCCCACTGTTTATGCTGTGTCTTTGCCTTACCAAAGTTATGTTTAACAGTTTTGGTCTTTGTATTTGTGCTTTTCCAAAATACTGGGAATTTTATTATATTACTAGCCATGCCCCATGGCTCTGTCTGCATATTAGTCAAAAAGGACAGTGAGGAGGACCCAGGCCGGCTCCCCGCTCCTGACGTCACACTTCCCCCTACCCTTTGCCTGCAGTCTGTGTCGCGGATCAGTATGAATATATCGCTCCTGCAAGCAAACTATGATTCTTAGTGCAATGAGAGAAGTTGCAAAATCAAATGGAATGTTCAAGCAAATTATAGAAAAAAACCTGATCTAAATCCGTTAAGTAGTTCTCTCATGAAAAGGCACAGACTGACAGACATTGGATTTCATATATAGAGAGATGGTCACTTGACCCTAGTGGTTTAATCACCTTTATACACCCTTAATTCTGTCCTGGTTATTATAAAATACTAAATCTAGTAGCACACTTTGTTAAAAAAAAAACAGTCACTGATTATGTAAAAAAAACTGCTTCTCTTAGCCCAGTTAATATTGGGTAATTAAAGTCCACCATGAGTATAATATCACAATGAAAACTTGCCTTTTTAATAATATTAACATTGAAATTGTTGTCAGCATTGGGGGGTCTATAGCACACTCATTAAAATAAGGCCTCTTTCCAGATGAATCCAGATGTCCTCAGTAAGATCATCATCCAACCCAAGAAGGCTTAAACTGTTTGTTAAGAGCTTTTTAAACACCTTTAAGTTATGTGAAGGATCTCTGTTTCACCTTGCAGCTGGGACGTGAGAAATATAAAGAAGTCTGCACTTTGCTTATAAGTCAGCAAAAGTCTATCATTCTCTCTCTTGTGGGTGGGACATGGTGATAGACTATTTTTGAACAAATGATCCATACACACTTGCTGCAATAAAACAAATAATATATTTTTTAATAATATCGGGATAATAATAGATGGTAAGTATATAATGATATATAGATGAAGGACAACAATAAACACAAAAGATAAAAATTGATAGCTGAGTTGAACTTTTCATAACTTATGAATTATGATCTTTCAATTCATGTGACGACTATGGATGGATTCTTTAATTATATATATAGTTTCTAGTGCATGCACTGTAAAGGTGACATTGATTGGCTCACAACAAGTCTGCATTGGTTTACCCCCAGCATCCCACATGCAGTGTATGTGTGTGATTGTGCTGTGAACTTCAAACTGGATATATAGAAATCTATAACAGCTAAAAGGTGGCTTCACAAAGGTTATTACTTTTCAATTAATTACACCAATACAATTATACATTAGCTTGCTTTATACTAAATACTTAGTTACAACTAAGAGTTCTCAGGATCAAAGTATGTGTAGTTATGATCTAGTGTTGGTGATGCCTTCTTCCTTTCCTGGCCACCTTTTCCAGCACACATGGGAAGATCTTCAGCATATTTTATTTCTTTGTTCAGGAACTCTTCTCCTTCTTCACACCTTCCAGTTGTGGGCCACAGTAGGAGAATTGAGTTTTCTATTTGAGGTTTTACACACACCATGTCTTATTTTGTTGGCAAAGTTAACTTCTTCTGGATTGTTATGATCAGTCAATTTACACCCTTAGCAAGACAAACAGATGACTTTTATGTACAGTCTCCCTCCTGGTTATGCACTTCATTTCCCTTACCAGGGTTTAGAATAATGGCACCTGTGTCTAACTCCACAAAGAAGTCTTTAATTCTTCCAGTACAACACCAGGTTACCTTTTGGAGTAAAAGGGATTGCACCTGCCTTTGTTACAGCCACACCCATGGCAATGGATGCCTGCTGTACAGCAGAAGATACAACCAGGCTGAGAACATTGAGCCTGTAGATAGAGCTTGAATCTGGTGCTTGCAATGGTTTTAAAAGGGAAAAAAAAATGCTGTTGGTTTCTTGGGTTCACATAAGCCAAAACGTTTGATGACAACTGGTGCAATGTTTTGTCCATCAGTGTTGTTCATCGTAGTGTTAGCCAGAGGTGGGTAGTAATGAGTTACATTTACTCCGTTACATTTACTTGAGTAACTTTTAAAAAAAATTGTACTTCTAAGAGTAATTTTACTGCAACATACTTTTTACTTTTACTTGAGTACATTTGTGAAGGAGAAACGCTACTCTTACTCCACTACATTGGGCAACACTCGACTTGTTACTTTTTTTCCATTAGATATAGTACGCTATATTTTTGCCAGAGAGAAGTCGCCAGTGGATCTACTGCATGACTGTTTCACCAATCAGATGTAGCAACAATAATCACATGGCTCCGTTTCATAAATCAGACGTAGCCATGCAGTCACATGACCACACACAAACTGTCGCGGCATAAACTCCTCACAGAGAGCGGACAGGGAAAGAAAGAATACATGAAAAATGAGAGCCAACTACTGCTGAAGCTTAACTATCACTTCACTGAGTGAAGAACAAGCATGTTTTAACCAAACATGCACAGACAGTCAAGGTAAAGTGAGTACATGCACAAGGTGCCCTGTTCTAATGTTATTTTCTATCAGCTGTCCTATTTGGAGGGCAAGTGAATTTGCATTATTATACTGTCAGCGTAAAGCAGGGGTGCCCAGACTTTTTCGGCTTGCGAGCTACTTTTAAAATGACCAGGTCAAAATGATCTACCTATATTAATATATATATATATATATATATATATATATATATATATATATATATATATATATATACACACATATATGAGTATTCTTTATATGGGGTGCCAAACAGGCAAATATAATTTTCAGAAAATATAAAGTCAGTCTTCAGAATATATAACACCAACACCTGATTATATAAAGTCAGCGGCGGAATATATAAAGTCAAAGCCTGAATATATAAAGTCAGCGTCGGAATATATAAAGTCAGTGTCTGAATATATGAAGTCATTCCTGAATATATAAAGTCAGCGTCGGAATATATAAAGTCATTCCCAAATATATAAAGTCAGAGTCAGAATATATAAAAATATTCCCGATTATATATAACGTCAAAGCCTCATTATTTAAAGTCAGCGTCGGAATATATAAAGTCAGCATTGGAATATATAAAATCATTCCCGAATATATAAAATTAGGACAATTCACAAATAAAATGGTCTAGTTCCATCAAATATTCTCTAACTTCCTTGCTTGTCTTTTCACTCGTACTAGTGAAAGGTAAACTTCGACAGAAGCCATTCAGAGTTGATTGGGCTTGTGAGGTTCGTCTAAAAATGCGCCCATACAAAAAGAATAAATAAATATAGTGTTTAAAATGGCAGGCACATACATCATTTTGAATGAATTAACTGAACAGCGGTTTTTTTTTTTATATTTTTCTAAAGATGTTTTTGTTAACTTATTCCATTATGTTGTATTAGGAAGTCATTCAGTTTACTAAAAATGTACCTGAGTCGTTTCAATCAATATCAATATAATCTGACTTCAAATTTATATATTCAGGAATGAGGTTATATATTCCGACGCTGACTTTATATATTCTCTGACTTTATATAATATTCAGGAATGACTTTATATATTCCAACGCTGACTTTATATATTTGGTAATGACTTTATATATTCTAACTCTGACTTTATATATTCAAGAATAGTGTTGCAATTTTTGATGCGGATGAATCACCCTCAACATCTTCCCTAAATGGATAGCACTTAAAATGTAGCAATTGGCTCAAGTAAAGCCGAGTCTTGAAACCGTCTGTCAAAGTCTGACAATTTTCAATCTGCTCTGTGTAGCGTATGCTGTCATGTTGCGCACCTTCCATTGCGTCTCCAGCTCTGATGTTCCCCAAATCAAGGCGCTGCAGCTTTGAGGACAGATATTGCATTTTTCATTTGAAAGCATTAACTGAGCTAATCATATTGACCATGGTTTTGTCTTTTCCTTGCAGCTGTAAATTAAGCTATTCAACATGTTGGTCAGATCGGAAAAAAAAATGCTAAGTCTAGTAGCCATTGATTGCTATTAAGTTGCTTCTATTCTGCATGTTTAATGGCAAGGAGAAACTCCTTTTTCTCCAGCCAGGGGTCTCAAAAACTCAGCAGGAATTTCTCCCTAGCCATTTGCCTTAACGAAAGCCTCTTTTATCATCTCTCCATCTTGGAAGGACTTCTTATATTTAATTATTGAGTGACTCACCCGGAATGATGCTTCGGTGTGTCTGCCTTTGCTTTTGAATTTAGCCAAATGAAAAATGATGGTTGTCCGATTAACTGCGATTTTAGTTCCCTCTCCTTTCTCTTTCTCAGATCGCTTTTCAGAAGGAAGTCAGTTTTGTAGTTTTTATGAAAAGTTCAAAAGTGCCTTTCCACATTTTCCTTCTTTGGAATAGCAATGATAGATTGACAAATCAGACAAATGCACTTCGATTGTAACATTCTAAGAAAAAAAAAATCCTCTTCCAATTCCACATCCAGCCCATAACCCCAAAAAAAATTTTTTTTGAATCCCTTCTTTAGTCAATATAAATTGGATGGCTAACTAGATCACTTAGAAGTGTGTTAGAAGAAAAGAGATCTCAGACTGGCTGCCCTGTATGTCAATCGAGTGGCAAATGCCATAGGGAGGATATATGATAGACTAACATTTAAAAAAACATTTTTTTGAAAGCAACGCGACCTACCAGCACTACCTTTCCGATCTACCGGTCGATCGCGATCGACATATTGGGCACCCCTGGTGCACAGTATATCTTGTCACTATAAGCAGTTTGCACTGTTCAAACATACTGTACATGTTACCTACTGTAGGTATTGGCTTCAAAAGCTTTATTGTGAAAAACATTTGGAACTTTGTGTTATTTGTGCATCTTTATTTTGTAAAGATGTTATTTATTTTTACTTATTTTTTATTTTATTATTTGGAAATTGCAGAATTTGCACATTATTTTGTATTTTTGTCTGTCTTATTACATTTCTAAAAAATAAATAATTTATTATGATCAAACAGTTACTCAGCACTTGAGTAGTCTTTTAAGCAAATACTTTTTTACTCATACTTGCGTAATTTTTTGGATGACTACTTTTTACTTCTACTTGAGTAATATTATTTTGAAGTAACGCTACTCTTACTTGAGTGCATTTGTGGCTACTCTACCCATCTCTGGTGTTAGCCCTTTGTTCCTGATTAAGTAGATGAGGCATCAAAAAGACATCTCTGGGTGTCACTTTGTGATTGATCATTTTATCAGATAAGGCCCTCTTAGGAGGACTGAGACTCTTTACCGGATATTAAGAGTATCTGGCAGCTGCTTTTTAAGCAAATGCCATGTGTGCCAAAGCATAGCAAAATACAGTAGATAAAATGCCAGTCAGTCCCACACAGCAGCAACTACTTCCTGTTTTCTTTCAATCCTCACTCCATCCATCCATCCATTATCCAACCCGCTATATCCTAACTAGAGGGTCACGGGGGTCTACCTCACTCCAGTTGTAGCAAATTACAATGAAAAAAATCCGAAGAATAGGAAGGAAAATTTGGGTGCCAGCAGAAAACCAATATTTTTCACAATTTTATAGACTGTGAAATTGGTTTAGAAATGCCATTAAATTGTAAGTATTCTACTAATAAAAACAGGAATAGAATTGACTCCTACAAACTGTATCAAGTTAATTCCATTCTTATTGTAACTATATTATATTTTAAAGGAAATGAAAACATTTGGTGCTAGTGTTACTGTTTGTTGTGGGTTACAAAATCTGTACATTTTGGTTTATATTTCCATTATATTTTGCTCAAGACAAGACAACAGATGAACTATATTCACAACAAATCAAAGCATGTCTTCTTCCCTGTTATACCTCACTTTTAAAACAGCTGTTCCAACAAATAAACGAAGACATGCTGGTGGCTCAGGCCATCAATTGCTTTATAACCTGAAAAAGGATGGACATCTAATCATTTTACAGCCTGGGGAAGGAAGACATAGTAATACCTCAGAGAACACAAAAAAGTTTATTGTTTGGGAAAACGGACAGTGAATTCATTCATCATATTGACAGCCAGTTAATCATAATATCTAACAATCACATCTTGCAGAACCCCCCAGTAGAATTGTAGAATAAAAATGTCTGGTCTGAGGAGCAATATATCAAGGAAGGAGGGAGGAAGAAGAAGGGATGAAGAACGTGCGGCTGTTTCCATATGATCGTCAGAAAAGCATCATGAACAACTACGAGTGCTAGATCACAAGCCACCTGAGACATCCATCCTTGTCATCTTTACTTTTTCGTAAGCTTTTTCTAAAGACTATATATATCTAGACTTTACTATCAGTCCTATTTTCTATTATTCTTTGTTCCAGTGGTATTATCATTATTCCTGTAATAAATACCACACTGCTTTTAACTTTCTATGCTTTGTCTTAATGTCATGAGTGATTGAAGCAATAAGGTAGATTTCTTTGAGAACCTGGTGCAGCAGGAGGTTTGCCATTATATCTGTGCTGCAGGTGAGAGCTCCACCCCATAGTAGGGAATAGAATGTAAAGTAAGGCGTTTTGGCTGATAAATGGTCTATAGTCAAGAGCGCTGAGCCTTTGTATGTTTAAATTTATTGTTGTAGACCAAAAGTAATATTTAGGTCTGAGATATCATTAAAATATTGTATGTTGTTCGTGACGATAATAAGTAAGTCTCATGAAGTGCTGAGAGAGTGACGGGCTGTGTTATTCCTAAGGCACTTGCCTGGTTTAAAGTGCTAGAGGTTAACGAGCTGTGTGTGTGTCATTCATAGGGCACTGTTGAGTTTCTGTGTGTATGCATATAGCTATGTATGTGTGTGTTAATCTTAAAAATGCAACAGTAGACCAACCCAGTAACGAACTTGATGAGTACACTTACCCTTGAAGAAAACAGGTAAAAGGTAAGCAGAGAGAAATACCATGATAATACACTGTTGAAGCAAGATATCTGTGCAAAGCACAAGAGCAGGTCACACACGAATTACTAAATAGAATGACATGAATAAACAAGTGATAGATAGATAGATAGATAGATAGATAGATAGATAGATAGATAGATAGATAGATAGATAGATAGATAGATAGATACTTTATTAATCCCAAGGGGAAATTCACATAATCCAGCAGCAGCATACTGATACAAAAAACAATATTAAATTAAAGAGTAATAAAAATGCAAGTAAAAACTGACAATAACTTTGAATAATGTTAATGTTTACCCCCTCGGGTGGAATTGAAGAGTCGCATAGTGTGGGGGAGGAACGATCTTCTCACTCTGTCAGTGGAGCAGGACAGTGACAGCAGTCTGTCGCTGAAGCTGCTCCTATGCCTGGAGATGATCCTGTTCAGTGGATGCAGTGGATTCTCCATGATTGACAGGATCCTGCTCAGCACCCGTCGCTCTGCCACAGATGTTAAACTGGCCAGCTCTGTGCCTACAATAGAGCCTGCCTTCCTCACCAGTTTGTCCAGGTGTGAGGCATCCTTCTTCTTTATATTGCCTCCCCAGCACACCACCACGTAGAAGAGGACACTCGCCACAACCATCTGGTAGATGCTGCAGATGTTGAGGGACACCAGCCTTCGAAGGTATAGTCGGCTCTGACCTTTCTTACACAGAGCATCAGTATTGGCAGTCTAGCCCAATTTATCATCCTGCTGCACTCCCATGTATTTATAGGTCTGTACCCTCTGCACACAGTCTCCTCTGATGATCACAGGGTCCATGAGGGGCCTGGGCCTCCTAAAATCCACCACCAGTTCCTTGGTCTTGCTGGTGTTCAGGTGTAAGTGGTTTGAGTCGCACCATTTAACAAAGTCCTTGATTATACACATGCAACATGTATAAAATGGAAAAAGTGAAAATCATACATTAAAAGTAAAAAGTCTATGACAGTTGCCATACCAAACTGTGATACAGGTAGTCAGTATATACTCAAGAGATGTTAGTGAGGTTCTGGAGTGACAGATAGACTTTCTTCTGATTTTCAAAAGGTCAAGGTGCTGGTGAGGTTTTTTAAGAAGATACTGAATTGAAAGAGTGATCCTCTGTGATGTAGACCTCTAAAACATAAAGCTTCTCTGTCCATTGTAGCCTCAGTTATATCAGTAGGTTCAAACCCCAGCCCAAGAATCCTGAAGTTTACTATGAGCTCCTTTGTTTTGCTATTAGGCAGATTGGTGTTTCACTCTATTCAGCAAGAAGATTAACTTCCTTCCTGCATGCTTCCATATCAGTTTGTCATGGTTTGCAACACAGTCGTGCACTTTAATACAACTTAAAAGTTTACCCATACAGGATTAGCTGCACCCAATAGTGTGTACTTACCCAGTATTTTGTTCTCTGTCCCATGCAGTCCAACTACAGCTCCTTTGTTGCTTCCCTTCAACCGAATGCTTCTGAGGAAGATGGCTTTGAGTTCTTTTAATCTAAAGAAACTGTTGCTGGAGTAAAACAAGTAAGGAGTTGTCCAGTTTGCTGTCAAATTTTCTGTTTCTTCAAGTGCCAGAATGAAAGTCTCTTTGCCCAGTTGTTTAAGGGTAAGCGGCTCCAGTCACCTAATATTATTATTACTTACAGTATTTGGCTGGTCTACTTATCCAAGGCGACTTACAACATTGGAGATAGAATTGGTCACATTTCTTTTATTTTTTGCAGTTGGAGCAGAGGCAGGTGATCTGATCTCAGGGTTTGAAATCCTAGGTCCAAAGCCTAAACCACACTGCCTGCCTATTATATTAGCTTTTGGTTATAAAAAAAACAACAAAAAAAAAAACCCACAAATATTGTTTACATAAAAGTACTTAGTTGTACTTATTTATGCAATACTTCTGATATATCTGATTAACAGATGACATCATAACTGAGGCTCGTTCACTCACTTCTAGTTTATAATACAAAAGATGAACCTAATTTTATGCTGGTTATTTCGCATAAGAGCACCTCATTTGTCTGACCTTTTACTCCATTAACAATCAATCTGTAGTTTACACAATTACTATGTCAACAAATAATGACCAGTAAAAAAATTAAACAATGCAGTGCATAAAAGGTGAAGGATAGGAAAATTAAAAAAACTCAATTTAAAAGGCTTAAACATTAGAAAACGGGGAAAAAAGGCAACAAGGAAGTGTTAAGTGGTGAGATGACTGCTTGGATTTGACAGTTGGGTGAAAGGAGCTTGACAAAGCAGCTGATAGGCAACCTATCAGATTGTGAGTCAGATCGAGAATTCAGGTCAGAAACGTACAGTACAAGAATATGTGCTGTTTTGAGAGTTTCTCATAACATCAAATCAATATGTGTGTGTGTGAGTAGGTTTCTCAGAAATATTTGCAATGTTTTCACTGTAAAAGGCCTTCTATGAGAACAAAATTAATGTTAATGTAATCTTAATGACTACAGTCCAACAAAAGGTCATGGCAACCCCAAAAGAGTGAATGGCACAGATCTGGATTTTCTTCGACATTTTGCACAGCTTTCACATTACTGAACTGAAAAAAAATGCCATTTATTGTGTCCATATGGGTTGTGAACAAATAAAACACCCTACATGAGGAGTAAAATCCAGTAAAGTATAAGGCACATCAGAACTGACTTGAAGGACATGGAAACTTGTTAGCTTTACGTAAAGTTAGCCCACTTTATTAACAAAGCTTCACATTTCCGAGCTACAAAGTTTACTTTAAGGATTTTTTAGTGGAGGTCAACAAACTATCATAAACGGAGAGTAAAATCCAGTAAAGTCAATGTTGACCAAAATGACATTGTTGTGTTCAAAATGTGTAGCAGCTGTACAAAAACATTTAAACACTTTTTTTGCTTTTTGTAAAGTTAGGATACTAAAATACTTTACATTTCTCAGCTGAAAAGATGACACTTAGGATGTTTTTATGGGTTGTGAACAAACTACTACAAATGCAGCTGGAAATCTATGCAATCCAATTAGGGGTAGGACACAAAGGACATGGTGGAGTGCAAAATGTGACATTTGGAAATATTTTTGTTTGTTGTAATGTTTAGAAAACTGTACTGATCAGAAAAGATGATATCTAGAATGTTTTATGGGTTGCCAACAAAAAATTGTAAATTTATCTAAGAATCCATGAAATAGTGACCCAAAAGACATGGTAAGCTAAACACATTTTATAAGTTGTACAAATTATGGTATGTGTACCTTTTTTTCCTTTTTGTTAATTTGGGGAAATGTAGGAACAGTCAGCAGGTTTCATCTTGAGCAGATAAAATTTAGGGCGCTTTTACTGACTTCAAACAAAAAGTGTCAAACGTGACTAGAGGATGTTGCGAGGGTTAAACAGAGCCTACAACTGATTGTCCTGTAAATTTAAGAGGACATTCTAAGAATGATGAACTTTGATATCTCTACGGCAGGTTACTGAGGCCTCCAATATGTGGTATAAAGGCACAAACGTTTTAGTATTTGCAAACTTTAATCTTGTTAGCCACAAGCTGACAGAAAACATCACAATCATTTACAGCTTTATTTCTTGAATAATTTCCACCTACAGTTAGGTCCATAAATATTTGGACAGAGACAACTTTTTTAAAATTTTGGTTCTGTACATTACCACAATGAATTTTAAATGAAACAACTCAGATGCAGTTGAAGTGCAGATTTTCAGCTTTAATTCAGTGGGGTGAACAAAAAGATTGCATAAAATGTGAGGCAACTAAAGCATTTTTTTTAACACAATCCCTTCATTTCAAGGGCTCAAAAGTAATTAGACAATTGACTCAAAGGCTATTTCATGGGCAGGTGTGGGCAAGTCCGTCATTATGTCATTATCAATTAAGCAGATAAAAGGCCTGGAGTTGATTTGTGGTATTGTGCTTGCATGTGGAAGATTTTGCTGTGAACAGACAACATGCGGTCAAAGGAGCTCTCCATGCAGGTGAAAGAAGCCATCCCTAAGCTACGAAAACAGAGAAAACCATCCAAGAAATTGCTACAATATTTCGAATGGCAAAATCTACAGTTTGGTACATCCTGAGAAAGAAAGCAAGCACTGGTGAACTCAGAAACGCAAAAAGACCTGGACGTCCACGGAAGACAACAGTGGTGGATGATCGCAGAATCATTTCCATGGTGAAGAGAAACCCCTTCACAACAGCCAACCAAGTGAACAACACTCTCCACGGGGTAGGTGTATCAATATCCAAGTCTACCATAAAGAGAAGACTGCATGAAAGTAAATACAGAGGGTGCACTGCAAGGTGCAAGCCACTCATAAGCCTCAAGAATAGAAAGGACAGATTGGACGTTGCTAAAGAACATCTAAAAAAGCCAGCACAGTTCTGGAAAAACATTCTTTGGACACATGAAACCAAGATCAACCTCCACCAGAATGATGGCAAGAAAAAAGTAAGGAGAAGACGTGGAACAGCTCATTTTTCAAAGCATACCACATCATCTGTAAAACACAGTGGAGGCAGTGTGATGGCTTGGGTGTGCATGGCTGCCAGTGGCACTGGGACACTAGTGTTTATTGATGATGTGACACAGGACAGAAGCAGCCGAATGAATTCTGAGGTGTTCAGAGACATACTGCCTGCTCAAATCCAGCTAAATGCAGTCAAATTGATTGTTCGGTGTTTCATGATACAGATGGACAATGACCCAAAACATACAGCCAAAGCAACCCAGGAGTTTATTAAAGCAAAGAAGTGGAAAATTCTTGAATGGCTGAGTCAGTCACCCGATCTTAACCCAATTGAACATGCATTTCACTTGTTGAAGACTAAACTTCAGACAGAAAGGCCCACAAACAAACATCAACTGAAAGCTGCTGCAGTAAAGGCCTGGCAGAGCTTTAAAAAAGAGGAAACCCAGCATCTGGTGATGTCCATGAGTTCAAGACTTCAGGCTGTCATTGCCAGCAAAGGGTTTTCAACCAAGTATTAGAAATGAACATTTTATTTCCAGTTATTTAATTTGTCCAATTACTTTTGAGCCCCTGAAATGAAGGGATTTTGTTAAAAAAATGCTTTAGTTGCCTCACATTTTTATTCAATCTTTTTGTTCAACCCACTGAATTACGTTAAGTTGAAACATAAGATAAAGTGTAAGGCTAATGTGATACACTGTTTCCCAAAATCTTTACTGCCTGATAAGTAAAATGTGAGGAAGAAATGCAGAAGAAAAATCTAAGATATATGATTTGCTCTGGGGACAGACATGAAGAGCTAAATTCAACAAAAGGCTGCCACATTTTGGTGGATGAGCAAGTCTGATGTTATTTGAGTACATTATATTTTTCCAATTTGAAAATATAAAATATATCATGTCCCTAAGCTATTACAAACACGTCAGTTTTTAACATCTGCTTTATCCAAATGTGGACTATTGGAAGGTAAACAAGTTTACTGGCTCAGTCACTTTTTATAAGTTTAAATGCAACTATTAAAATCATGTTTTAGAATTTTGAGAAATACATTATATTTAAAGTTTGAAATATGTTTTACAAATGTATTCAAAAATGATTTGTACATTTGCAATTAGCACTTTTCATTGGGGCATTCCTACTTCCTTAATTTATTTGTTTAGCATTTGAGGGTAACTACATCCCAGATACCTGAATGTTGTTAGTAAAGGCCTGAAGCAGGCTGAAAGATCTTGGGTCATGCCCATTTTTTTTTAATTTAATGGATTTAATTCTGCTTGTTGCTTACTCTTTTGTGATGGTGTGCTGGTTCATGGACACAAAATATTCAGTTGAACCAACAATCACCATTACTCAACAAATAAACCCCAAGAATTACCGAAAAGGTGACATTCTTAAAATACAAAGAGCTGCGCATGCAGTCTGCACCACAGATTTGCTGTTTGATGTTAAGGAAGTGTTGCTGTTGTACAAATACTGAAAGAAGTGTACTGCAGTGAAACTGTAACAGGAGGATGTTCACTATGGACATTTAGAACAGAACACAAGGCATGTCGCTTTGTAAATTAGTAATAACTGAGAGACTTGCCTGTATGAAGACCTCACTACTAAATAACGTTGCCTGTCAGCTGATGAAAGAGGCTGACTGAAGCATGAGTGACATATGAGGGGGTGAGAGAAGTCAGCTGACTAACAGCTGAGCACAGCAGCACTGCCAAAAGACGGCATATCAGGATACATAAATCATTGTACCTTGTCATATCACTGACTGATAATCACGCCAAGTTCCACTCTTGTGAAAAAGGTGCAGTTGCGTGGGCTAAAAGAAGCGAACACAGAAGGATTTCAAAACAGCCTGGTCTGGGGATTACCAGTTTACATTTATTTTGCTTAGGCATCATTGAAAGCAGAAAATCTGCAGTTTAATGAAAGCATTTTTTCTAAGAAAATAATGCATACACTGTGAGTGTTGTTATGGCGCTCAGCTGGGCTGTCTGTAAAACAGTGATAACTATGAGGGATTCTTGTCTAAGCTTCTTGATTGGGTTTTACTGATTTGGGGAAGATAAATCTTTGCTATCAGACTCCTAAGTGATGAATGATCACTTCACTCGTACAGTGCACTCCATAATGTGTGGGACAAAGACACATAAAACCATTACAGACACCGATATTCACATTCACTTCTAGAGTACTCGCTGTAACTGCACATTTTCACTCCAGTCAGTTTCACAACCAGTTGGTTCTTTTTACTTTTACTTCATCTGACTATTTATTTACCAGGCATTTTTCTTCTTTTATTCTATAATCACAGAGCTGCACTGGAATGAGCTTTACATTAGTAGGAAATTTAGGAAGACATTTTACTTGTATGGCATAGTTTTAAATACACAACACTTTCCGTTGTCTTATTTCTTTCTAATTCACTTTATCCCTTAGTGTTTCCTCACTTATTCATATCAAAATACTGTCTCTTAACAAATAATGTCACTGAATGCTAATTAGAAGACAATACTTTAATGGCATATCCATTAACTTATGAGTAGTGTTTCCGCAAAGTGGTTTTCATAGCAAATATGCTGTTCTCCTAATATTTTCCTGCAAATTTGTCTTGCAGAAGGCTTAAATGAACATTTTTTACCCAGTGTTGGAAGACAGTTGTGGAGCTGCTTTGGGCGTGTATAATGTCATAACCTGATCAGTACTCCAGCCTTCCACCTGCATTTGTTTAAAGGATGGAACCAAACATATTAGGGATATTTTGAGTACTGCCCCCTGGGAAGATAATACTGACTCCTGTGCCTTGTTTTGTGGCGCTGCATGGCTGATTTGCTCACATAATGAACCTGGTGTTGTAGCTACAACTCAAAACAAGCCTTAAAGGGTCCCTTCCCCTTCTCCTAGGGAAAAAAAACAGAGGCAGCCCTTTGAAGAAATAAGAATAGTAAATGATTTATTACTGTATACAAGGTGTTTTTGTCTTCTTCATGGAAGAAAAATGAGCATCTGCACAAAGTGGAAACAAAAAGGAAATTCTAGTTGGTCCCAGAACCACAACTCCAAACAATGAAAGGAGCCAGTCTCATGAGGATGCTTTGTAACACACAGCTAAATATTATATATATGTCACGCGCTAAGGGGACAGCTGAAGTGCTCTAGAGACTAATTATTTCACCACACTAGGGGTTGGCACTGTGTTTTAATGCCTTTCTCTCTTCCTCCCTAGGCTAGGCCATTGCTGATGTCACTTCCAGTGTCCGTCAACCTGGACCTGCCTCTCCCTGACAGGATGACTGAAAACTGTAAGCTCCAACAATTTTATCAGTTCCATTACGAACTATTGCCTGAAAATACCTTTTCCTTGTTTGTTTGATTTTTCTTGTGATCCAAGTATAAGGGGTGCTAGGTTGAACCCCAAATTTTTACCTTTGTTTTGTCATACTCTTACAATATATACTGCATATACAGTCATATGAAAAAGTTTGGGAACCCCTCTCAGCCTGCATAACAATTTACTCTACTTTCAACAAAAAAGCCATGTAGCTACTGTATGTTTTAATTGGAGAGAAGGAGCTTCCGTCTGGTTACACTTTCATGAAAGACAAAATTGTACTTGCTTAATCTTCTTTCTAATGGTGGACTCATGAACTGTAATGTTTACCACGTTGACAGAGGCCTGCAGATGCCTGGATGTAGCTGGAGGCTCTTTACAAGTTCTGTCTGGATGCCCATTCGTGACGAGACTGACAACTGCCTTGAAAGTTCTCCATTTGATAATAATGTTTGTCTTTGTAGATTTTTCCAATTATTAAATATGGCTTTATAGACCTTATTGGACCAATGAGCTGCAGTTTCACTGAGATCAACACAGGTGACTTGTGTCTTTGGTATGGTTTTCTCAAGCCTGAACAATCCAAATCAAACTGCCAAAACTTCTACTTTTATATCTAGGAGGTACTGATTCCTGACCTTCATCTAAATCAACCTAGCAGCACATTGCTCTAAAGATGATCTTAAGTAATATGGAAGCACTAAGGATTGCTTACTTTTTCACACATCACCTTAATATGTTGTCTTTATTGTTTGATAAATAATATTGATTGATACAAACATTCTCATATCTGCTTAATTGAGTGACTAGGCAAAATGTGCTGTGTGCTTTTTATTACTTAATATCAGATTTCTTTAATTTTAGAACTTGGGGAAGACTGATACTTTGGTTAGTCATTTGTTCATAAACAATGTATTAATAAATACATTCATCAATCTAGTGATTAAATAATATTTATTTAACACAAAATATGTACACAAAAACATTTACAATTGAATACATATTTCGGTTAACTTCCACTTAACAGTAAAATTGATATTTTACATGTAAATATGAAATTCATGCCTTCTCTTCTGAGGATTAAATGGCTTGTTTTAGTTGTGTTTTTTCTTACCACACACCCACTTAGATGAGTGCTTACATATACACACACATCCAAAGCAAGCTGCCTTTCTCAGGCCGAGAAATATTAATGGTGTTAACAAAACATGGAACTGTGACACTTGCTACCAAATTCACATTTTTAATCATTGAACACATTTTTCCAATCAAACAGAAATTAAATATACAAGATACTGTAATGTGTGGTAGTTTTCTGGGAATGCAGAGATAGTAATGAAAGACAGAAATGAAACCCTATAAAAAATTTTGTATCTTACCTCTAACAAATTACTGAAACAGAAAAGTACTTCCCTTGGTCCTTATCAAGTGACTTGTGAAAAAAAATTCTTCTAGAGTCAAACCTTGCTAACATTGCTGATAGTTGAGCAAACGTAACTTTATACAATATGGCTATTAGATACATAGTACATCATATAAAAATGACATCAAATTTCAGTAGAAACAATTCGAATAATTTGTAAATCTTAATTTTCCCCTTTTGCCATAAGATTGTCATTACAAACCTCATCATGACATACTTCAACAAATTGTAGGCACTGCATGTATTAAGTCTATAAAGTATCATTTTTAGTTGTGCAATACTTCAGGTCAAGTGGTCATTATGTCACAGATATCAACGTCCACACCAATTGGCTTACAGCTTTTAGACAGAAGAATCTGTACTTCTTCTTCATCTTTAAAAGAGTTTTCCTTGTATTCTTCTTTAAGCCATTTCCTGAACTTAAAATAAAACAATACAACAATTATGCATAAAAAATGCATTAGTCATTAAAATTGTTATACAAAAACTAGAGCCAGCAGTAATGGAATAATTAACAAATTAACAATCTATCAATTTTATTCTTATGTGACATGATGTGAAAAATAAATATAAAAATTGGGGCAATAGAAGTCAAGCTGTGAAACCTGTCATTAAGGCTGAATAAAACACAAGCGTATACCTTTCTAGCCAGCAGATTACCTGTAACTGTCCTAGGACATGAGGAGAGAGAAGAAGAGATACTGCACTCTGTTGTCACCTATCCCAAACATGGAGGAATGACTCTTTAAAGGACAGAACCATGAACAAGTTGTAAAAGGGTGGCCACAGGCTGGCAGGAGGTGGTACTCATTCATGGACAGTGGACTAGATGTTATCCCTGAATAGAAGCACAAATGGTAGTCATATACTTTAATTTGGCATTAGGAGAAAGAGTTCAATGGCTCACTGGCTGAATGAGCAGCTAGAGCCAAAGCTCAGGAAGTGTGCAAATATCGGGGCAGGCAGGCTAGATTCTCCAAGTGATAGTTAAGATACTCAGCGTCAAAAGTGCAAGAAGATTTTCATTTATATAGACAACAAAAAAAGAGTTAAAAGAATAATTAGTGTGGCTTCAATATGTGTAAGGTATGGGCTGATCTACTTTAGGGAGCAGTTCAAATCCTATTTAAATTAGTCTAATAATTGAAAGATTTACAGCAGTGTAAATAAATGGTATTTCAAATTCTGATTCAGCTTATTATACTATATATTTATTTTGATAGTTTTACTCTCTACTGCAGTAATGTGCAAACTTGATCCTGCAGTACCTGTAACACCTTTTATTCATTTTTCACCAATTAAAAGGTCAAACACTCACCTAGGTTAGCTAAATATAAATTAATACTTCTTAACTACTTCAAATCCAAAAACGTGATTGAACTGAAGGTAACAGAATAGCATGCCTCTGGTGGTATGGCCTCTTGATGGACAGTGACGAGCAGTCAATGGCAAACACAACCTTTAGCATAAGCCTTGAAAGTGACCATGTAGGCAACCCTGAAAAAAATGCTGGCTTGATCAAGTGAGGGACAATATGCGCTAAGTCAACACCGCCACTTGAAGATGCCCTAGATCACAACTAGTGGAAAGCGATGTGCCGAAAAGTGGACCCTCTGTCAATGTGCCACAAATGCTAGGAAATAAAAAAATGTCTAGTCATATATTTTTCTCCGCTCTAGGCACAACAATAGCTGTAATAATAATCCATCCATTTTCCTAAGCCTCTAATCCATGGTAGAGTCGTGGGTCTGGGTACCATCGGGCACAAACCAGGAGCAATCCCTGGACAGGGTGGCAATGCATTGCATGGTGACATACACACACGGCACTTAGCAGCACCAATTTACTATTACATTATTTGAGCAACATCATTGTATAATAAAATAACCACTGAAGAAACAGAACTGGGGTGGTACGGTTGTGTAGTGGTAGCGCTACTGCCTCGCAGTAAGAAGACCTGGGTTTGCTTCCTGGGCCCTCCTTGAGTGTAGTTTGCATGTTCTCCCTATGTCTGTGTAGGTTTCCTCTGGGTGCTCCAGTTTCCTCCCGCGGTCCAAAGACATGCAGGTTAGGTGCATTGGCAATATTAAAATTGACCCTAGTGTGTGTACCCTGTGGTGGGCTGGCACCCTGCCTGAGGTTTGTTCCTGCCTTTTGCCCTGTGCTGGCTGGGATTGGCTCCAGCAGACCCCCCGTGACCCTGTGTTAGCATATAGAGGGTTGGACAATGACTGACTGCCTGAAAGAGAACTGCAGAAGCCAAAGTCAGATTATAAGCAGAATATAGCTTGGCACTGTGGGCCTTTAGGTTTTTATAACTCCACCCACGATGATGGCTGTAAGCAGAGAAGCAATCAAGAAATGTATTCTTACCCTAAGAAAAGTTGTTCTAAGAATATGTGATAAAATATTATTTCTAGTTTCCTTTTGTTATCACAAAGATGCCTCACAAATGAGTAAGGCATTTTTTCATGAAGAGAAAACTTTCCTTTATCAATATGAACATATTCTGTACATTTTCAGACCTTTTCATTCACCTATGGACTCATGTACCCTTAAGCCCTATTGTAAGCTGTAGAAACCGCCTACGAACTTTTAAGTTTACATATATATCATATGTGTATATATATATATATATATATATATATATATATATATATATATATATATATATATATACCAGCAAAATATCCGCGCTTCGCAGTGGAGAAGTAATGTGTTAAAAGAATTAATGAAAAAGAAAAGGAAACATTTTGAAAATAATGTAACATGATTGTGAATGTAATTATTTAGTGACTGTTATGAGTGTTGCTGTCATCAAGGATTTGATCATCATTATTTCTTTCAATCAGGTTCATATTTGGAGGATGTGTTGTGTTCCAAGTTACATTCTGTGTTTGTCAACCGTTGTAAAGATAACAGGTTTCATTTATCGATTCCTTTCTTACTGCATCAACAAACAGCTCGTCTTCCTCTTTATTTGAGACATCACACACTGCATGCACGGGTTTTTTTTTTACACTGTGTTCCTTTAGCTGGACATTGACTTCTTCCACCGTGTGCTTTGTTTCCGCAGTAGCTGCACTTATGAATATGCTTGTATGTGTCACATGCTTCATATTGTTTTGCTGCCTTCTCAATTGTGTAACGCTTTTTTGTTCTGCACTCTTTGGACCTCTTTCCACGGCTTTATTTAATGTTAGCTAAGACCCCGGCACTTAAAAGTTTCTCTCGCAGTTTTGCTGAGTTTGTGCCAAACTCCTGCCTGACCATCTCACCTTCCTTTCCATGAGTGCAATCCTTCGCGGCAGAATGTTTCTATTGGATTGCCGCTGACGGACGGCCTTATATGGGCAGGCACCCAATTACGTGGGAGTCATGATAATGCGAGACGCAAGACGTAACTCCGCCTCACACGGCGACCGAGCTGCCCACTATGGCTGTATAAAGTATATGAAAGTAGGTTTCAGTTATGACCATTACACGTAGAATTTCGAAATGAAACCTGCCCAACTTTTGTAAGTAAGCTGTAAGGAATGAGCCTGACAAATTTCAGCTTTCTACCTACACGGGAAGTTGGAGAATTAGTGATGAGTGAGTGAGTGAGGGCTTTGCCTTTTATTAGTATAGATATATGTACAGGTGCTGGTCATAAAATTAGAATATCATGACAAAGTTGATTTATTTCAGTAATTCCATTCAAAAAGTGAAACTTGTATATTAGATTCATTCATTACACACAGACTGATGTATTTCAATTGTTTATTTCTTTTAATTTTGATGATTATAACTGACAACTAATGAAAGTCCCAAATTCAGTATCTCGGAAAATTAGAATATTGTGAAAAGGTTCAATATTGAAGACACCTGGTGCCACACTCTAATCAGCTAATTAACTCAAAACACCTGCAAAAGCCTTTAAATGGTCTTTCAGTCTAGTTCTGTAGGCTACACAATCATGGGGAAGACTGCTGACTTGACAGTTGTCCAAAAGACGACCAGTGACACCTTGCACAAGGAGGGCAAGACACAAAAGATCTTTGGAAAAGAGGCTGGCTGTTCACAGAGCTCTGTGTCCAAGCACATTAATAGAGAGGCTAAGGGAAGGACAAGATGTGGTAGAAAAAATGTACAAGCAATAGGGATAACCGCACCCTGGAGAGGATTGTGAAACAAAACCCATTCAAAACTGTGAGGGAGATTCACAAAGAGTGGACTGCAGCTGGAGTCAGTGCTTCAAGAACCACCATGCACAGACGTATGCAAGACATGGGTTTCAGCTGTCGCATTCCTTGTGTCAAGCCACTCTTGAACAAGAGACAGCGTCAGAAGTGTCTCGCCTGGGCTAAAGACAAAAAGGAACTGCTGCTGAGTGGTCCAAAGTTATGTTCTCTGATGAAAGTAAATTTTGCATTTCCTTTGGAAATCAAGGTCCCAGAGTCTGGAGGAAGAAAGGAGAGGCACAGAATCCATGTTGCTTGAGGTCCAGTGTAAAGTTTCCACAGTCAGTGATGGTTTGGGGTGCCATGTCATCTGCTGGTGTTGGTCCATTGTGTTTTTTGAGGTCCAAGGTCAACGCAGCCATCTACTAGGAAGTTTTAGAGAACTTCATGCTTCCTGCTGCTGACGAACTTTATGGAGATGCAGATTTCATTTTCCAACAGGACCTGGCACCTGCACACAGTGCCAAAGCTACCAGTACAGTGGAACCTCGGTTCACGAACGTCTCAGTTCACGACCAAAAAGTTTGCCAAACTTTTGCCTCGGTTCACGACCACACACTCGGTATACGAACAAGCCAGTTTCCCTTTCGGTTTGTGCGCGCCGATGTTTTCCGCACGTGTTGCATTGTTCTCTGTCAGACGTGCCTGCCTGCTGCTGAGAGAGAGAGGGAGGGTGCTGCACATGCCTGCCTGCCTGCTGCTAAGATTGGGGGGTGTGCACGTGGCTGCCTGCCTGCTGCTGAGAGATAGGGGGAGGGTGCTGCACGTGCGTGCCTGCCTGCCTGCTGCTGAGAGAGAGGGGGGAGGGTGCGTGCCTGCCTGGCTGGTTCATACGCGCCGATTACTGTGTTTAAGCAGAGCCGCTCCCTGTTCATTGTTCTCAGTCAGACGTGCGTGCTTTACCTGCGTTCTCTTTGTGCTCTACAGTATTTCGTGTGCTTTTGCAGTTAACTATGGCTTCTAATCAAGTGAAGAGTGGTGAGAAGAAAGTTTTGAAGAAAATTGAAATCGAAGTAAAGAAAGAAATTATTGAAAAGTTTGAGCGTGGCGTTCGTGTTACTGATCTTGCCACTGAGTACAAGAAGTCAAAATCTACGATTTCGACTATTCTAAAACAGAAAGAATCTATTAAAGCAGCTGATGTTGCAAAAGGAGTTACAGCGTTAACCAGGCAGAGGTTTCAAGTGCTGGAAGAGGTGGAAAAACTGTTTACCAGTTTACTCATTTACCAATTTGAGAACCCTCATGCTTTCAAGCAGCACAATGTAAACAAAGCCAGACTGCCAGTAATGTGGAGGTCAAACATGAAGGGTTGGGTCACAAGGACTTTGTTTTTGGAATGCCTGCATGAGGCTTTCTCTCCCGCCAGCTAAACAGCTAAAAACACCAGAAACCCAAGAAATCACAAGAGAGAAAACACCTGAAGAAAAACATCCTTCCATTGCAGAGCCAGACTCTCCCTTCTCTCCACCCAGTTCCTCCTCACTTCATGCCAAAACTCGACTCATGCAAGGTTAGTTTTCTTGGTGGTTTTTGTATTACAGATTTTTCAAAAGTTAATTTATCAGTTCGTAGTGTGAATTGTTGCAATGTTACTTTTCTCTTTTTTCAAATGTTCGCTTTTTTCCCTGTGCTTAAAGCGCATTAAAGTGTTTACATGGAGTTGTTCATAGCGTGATTTGTTGCAATGTTACTTTTCTCTTTTTTCAAATGTTCCTTTTCTTCCGCTGTGCTTAAAACTCATTTTAAAAAAAGTGTTTACAGTGATCGGGCTGTAAGGCTATTAGCATGAACTCCTGCAATGTTTTTTGGTTGCTTGTGGTTGGTTTTTAAATTAAAGTTCGGATTTGTTCAAATGTTCCCCTCTGTTTCAGAGAGAGAGAGAGAGAGAGAGAGAGAGAGAGAGAGAGAGAGAGAGAGAGAGAGAGAGAGAGAGAGAGAGAGAGAGAGAGAGAGAGAGAGAGAGAGAGAGAGAGAGAGAGAGAGAGAGAGAGAGAGAGCCTGCTTGTGTAGCTGAGCAGGGAGCCTGGGTGTTTTGTGTCAGTGTTATTCAATGTTTTTACATTCGTTTACTATTACACTGTGCATTCTATGGTGTAATTAACTATATTTGTGCTTAATCTTTACATATATTTACATATTTACATACAGTTCATACGGTCTGGAATGGATTAATTGTATTTACATACAATCCTATGGGGGAAATTGCTTCGGTTCACGACCAACTCGGTTTACGACCAGAGTTTTGGAACAAATTATGGTCGTGAACTGAGGTTCCACTGTACCTGGTTTAAGGACCATGGTATCCCTGTTCTTGATTGGCCAGCAAACTCGCCTGACCTTAACCCATAGAAAATCTATGGGGTACTGTGAAGAGAAAGATGCAATACACCAGACCCAACATTTCAGAAGAGCTGAAGGCCACTATCAGAGCAACATGGGCTCTCATAACACCTGAGCAGTGGCACAGACCGATCGACTACATGCCATGCCGCTTTGCTGCAGTAATCCAGGCCAAAGGAGCCCCAACTAAATATTGACTGCTGTACATGCTAATACTTTTCATGTTCATACCTTTCAGTTGGCCAACATTTCTAAAAATCCTTTTTTTGCATTGGTCTTAATTGATATTCTAATTATCCGAGATACTGAATTTGGGACTTTCATTAGTTGTCAGTTATGATCATCAAAATTAAAAGAAATAAACATTTGAAATACATCAGTCTGTGTGTAATGAATGAATCTAATATACAAGTTTTACTTTTTGAATGGAATTACTGAAATAAATCAACTTTGTCATGATATTCTAATTTTATGACCAGCACCTATATATATATATATATATATATATATATATATATATATATATATATATATATATATATATATATATTGAAATAGTTTTACTGTCAAATAATGCAAAGAGTATGCAGCACGTGTTTCGCCCTAATTCTGGACTTATCAGGCGTACATACTCACTGCATCCCCTCTCGGGAATCGAACCTCGGATGTCAGCGCTAGAGGCGAAGCCTCTTGTGTTGCGCCACGGCGTGTGGTTCGTTTATTTGACAGTATGTAGATCAGGGTATATATATATATATATATATATATATATATATATACATACATACATACATACATATACAGTATATAAGATAACTCCTGTTGCCACAATGCCTTTATTGAATAGACAAACTAGGGGTGAGCAAGTTCCTTTCTACTTTCTACTCATAAACTTGCAATATTATTTAGGAAAATCGCAACATTTTACTCACCAAAAATTCTGATTATTTGTAAACAAAATCCATCCTCCTCTCTTTCCTCAAAAACAGTACTCTGTTGTACGGATTATCTGTGCACTTCAGTTCCGTCAAAAAGTCCCTTTCTATCGCCATCGATGCTAATACTGAAAGTCGAACCTAGCCTGTTGTATTTCTGGCATAAGTTTTAATTCGCTTTAGGGCTGAAAATGCCTGCTCGACAGAAGCAGTGTACACGGGAATGGTCACCGCCAAATATACCAATGTGAACAGCTGCCCCATGCTCTCATTCAGATTTTTCTGATGAAGGAAGTCAAGGAGATCAGTGGGAGATTTTCCTGCAAAATCATCCATGGCATACATTACAGTCAGTTCTGTTTTTAGCCGAGACAGATCAAAAACCGCTCCGTGGCTCTCATATACAGTGATACCTTGAGATACAAGTTTAATTCGTTCCATGTCCGAGCTCGTAAGTCAATTTTTTGTTAAATGTTTTCAACATAAGAAAAATGTATCTATAATGAACAAATATTGTATCCAAACAAAATAAAACCTATTACATAAAAGAGAACCTACAGAAATAAACAGATGTTGGCGAAGCCAATTAGTGTATTGTAATGTTTTTCTCTTTCACTTCACTTTTGCTTAACTTAATTTTCTTCTTCACTAGTTTTTTTCTTTTTTGCCACGCTTTCGTCACTTTGATTCGCAGGGCGTTTCAATAGAAACCTGTCCAAGGAGCTTTGTTTAGTCCTCCCCTTTAGAATGTTTCTGAAATGAGTTAGGCAAGTGTCATTAAATAGCGCCGCTGCACGATCAGTTTCTTTTCAATAAAGTCAAGCGTTAGGCAAGTGTCATTAAATAGCGCCGCTGCACGATTAGTTTCTTTTCAATAAAGTCAAGCGTTAGGCAAGTGTTATTAAATAGCACCGCTGCACGATCAGTTTCTTTTCAATAAAGTCAAGTGTACCTTCAAAGCCGGAATAACTTCTAAAGATAAAAATGGGTAAACATGGTCAAGCTGATACAGATATGACCAAATATAATTACGTCAGTACCTCATGCAAAGGTGCTTCCACTAAGTAATAACTTAGTGTTGTATACGAGTACACTGTATGCTTTTACAACTCTGTGACTATATGCTTTACATACTGAGGCCCTTCATTAGATGTTGTGATGCATATGTATACATTTAGAAGTATAAATGGTATAGAATAATTTATACAACATATTGTTCCTTTACATACAAGTATAATTAAGCATTTACAATGAAATTTTAAAGATTTTAACTTACATTATGTAGCTCTGTCTTCTCAAACTCTTCCAGCTGTCTGAGGAAGCCAGCATTGGGTCCTGCACAGGCTCTGGCAGCTCGAACAGCCATTAGGGAATCTTGCCACCCTAAGTTAGTTACTGTCATGATGTATGCAACCACTAATGTGACACTCCGTGACACTCCAGCGAGACTACAGTGAGGAATAAGAAAGCCTGTAAGTAATAACCCAATAAAAATCATACTTTCAGTACCAGACAGTGTTTGGTAGACTTAGTGTACATACAGTATCCGAAAGTAAAGAAATAACTAGACTGATTGTGCCAAAGTGATCTCCAAACATCAAACTGCAATTTAGGAGTAAATATAATTGCATTCTAATATAGATTTTTTGTGATCTTCTGTACATTTTAGACTTATTTTGTAATTAAATCAAGGGACTATCATTGATCTAACAGAAAAGGATGCTGTATCCCACAACAAAAACACTAGGTAAAAAAAATGTTTAAGTTAAAACAAAAATTCAACATGCATGGATCAATATGGGAAGAGTATCACATACATGGACAAGTCACTAAAAATTTGCCTAAACAATATTTCATAAATATTACATCCCCAGAAGGAGAAATTCAAGACTTTACTTTATTCTGTAACTGTCTTATTCTCAATAGTGTGAAACACATCACAACTTTTATGTCTTGTAGGGATTTTTGTTACAGATTAAAGAAACTTAATTTTAATGTTAATACTAAAAGTATTCTATAACAATTAAAAACACATACACCTACATTCTGATAAAGAGGGCTGATTTTTGGATTGCTATTGGGATGCAAGTTCGGGATTGATCAACCCCGGCTGGGTCGCTTGAGCGAGGATGTATGATGTTGCGAGACCTGAAACGCCCGATGACCTCAGGATACATCACTGATGATGCGTCCCAGTGCATCCAGGTGATGTTTCTTATATAGTCAGGAAACTATATCAGTTTATGGAGTCAGGCAGTTGAAGATTAACCTTGACAAGTATTAAAATACATCTGGGTGAGATTTTGGAACTGCTTAGCCATTAGCTAAGTAAACAAGGTTGCTTGACTAGACAGTCTCCAGTCATCTATTTAATTTATATTCTTAATCAAACAATTCACAATCTATATATCTATATAATGCTTCCGTAGCACAGAGAAGACACAAAGTGAGGGCAATTGATTGACCATCATATAAATCCAGCTGCTGCTGGAAGGAGGGTTTCAGACTTCCATCGAACCTACTGCAAAATGGAATTTGTCCCTAACAGTGCTTCCATTATTTAGCCTGATAGCAAATTTTGAAAACTCCTTTCTATTGCTGCTTATAATGATCATAATTTTGGTAGAGTTTTCATATATATTTTAAGTTGGAATTAAACGGAGAGGACCAGGTTGGCGCCCCAACATTTTTAGATGCTAAACACATGCCCTGCTAGTGTGATTGGTGTCAGATATACTTTTTTTATTTATTTTAGGCAAGTAATGTACATTTTATTACTCTTTCAGTGAAGCTGGGTAGAACAGCTTGTATAATACTAAGGAGGCATACTAATAACTATTCTGTGAATAGTTTGGACCCTAAGCTATTTATAGCTAAAAACAGGTCCCAGCATGGACAACAATATACATTTTTTTTTCCTTACCCATAAAGCTGTCTGCCATTTTTTGGGTCAATATAATTTCTGTTTAAATTGCTTTGCAGTACTTTACTATATAATATACATTTTCAAGAAGCATCACTTTTTATTTGAGATAACAGTGATGAGCTGGCCCCACATTCAACAAGAGGCAAGGAATAAACATAGATGAGTCTTCCTTAAACTCTAAGGTGCTGGAGTATGTTCTTGTCCCCAGAACTCTTAACTAGGTTCACAAGGTTACATAACAAGTAGATTGGTAGAGATACCTAAAACATAACACAGTAATGTTTATGCACTGCTTGAGAAAACATATTTCCAGACAGAGATTGCCTTATTTACTGCATATTCATTGCTAAGACAACAGTTGACAGGTAGTTTCTTACAAAATTTCCAAATACTATATCTCCTTTCAGGGCAATCACAAAACTGATTTTAAAGTTCATTCAAAACAGACTGTAAATGGGGAAGACGGGACAGAGGCTGAGGTTTTCACTTTCCACCAATTCGCTACAAATTGCTCTTAATGGCTTTTAGATGTAGGGTGTCTCTCCCGTGTTAAACATGATAGAGTTACTGAATCCTTATTTCCCCTCTGTTTTACTTTGCTGCATTTACAAAAATGTTCTAGCAATCCAACTGCTCAAAGTTTGTCTATTAGTGGCTAAAATATTAAACAGACATTTCCTGCTTAAATTGCTTTACTATTTAACAGTTCCAAATTTTAGAAATAAAAAGGCCTTGTTTAGTGAAAAGAGAGAGATCCCGCTGCTGTCTAAGAATCAACCCTGCAATCAAGAGCACAATTGTTCAATGTAGTGTCCCAGCCAGGACGGTCCCCGAGATGGGCGATACCTCCCCTGGGCCACAAGTGGGCAGCCACCCGGGTCTGCTTGGGGGTCATGGGAACGGAGCTGGGACGCTCACCCCTACGGGAGGACATGGCCACCGCCAGGGGGCGCCTGGACAGTTAGGGAATCCTGGATGGCAGCACTTCCACCACACCACAAAGTGTTGCCGGAAGCAATCCCAGGGGCACCCGGGCACACTTCCGCCACACAAGGACGTGACATCAGGTGGAGCACCTGGGGCTCATCCGGGATTTGATAAAAGGGGTTGCCTCCCTCCAGTAGACGAGCCACATTTGGGAGGAAGGAGACGAAGCTTGTGAGGAGGGGAGAGGAAGTCAAGAGAGAAAGAAGAAAAGAAAGAAGAGGAGAAAGAGAAAGAGAGAAAGGAAGAGAGTTGGTGGATGAAGGCATTGTGGTGCTATAAGGAAAAATAAAGAAGTGTGTTTTGGACATTCTGGTGTCTGTCTGTCTGTCTGTGTCCAGGGGTATGCTTTCCACAGTAGTTTAAGAAGTCGTTCTCTATCCCCACTGCCTTTAAGTGCTATTCTATAATCCAAAGTTCTATTGTTGCCAAACAGGATGTGGCAAAAAAGGGAGGTGTTGCCCCAAAAGAATTCCTGTGCAGAGACACATTAAAAAAGGAAAGATCCATTCATTTACTGAAGGTAGTTTCATATTTGTATCAAGTCAAATCAGAAACCAACCCCTGACAAGGGGCTGTTCCACTATAAGAGAGACTCATGCTCACAGTCATAAATGACCAACCTTGAATCATCAATCAATTGCATGTCTTTTGCATGTGGAACGAAACCAGGATGCAACAATAATATCTATAGTCAAAGGTAAAGAGATCATGCAAACTACAAAGATACTGAGAAAGGATATCATGGACAAAAACTGACAATCCAATACACACAAGACCAGTTTTCCTTGCATGCTCTACAAATGCATGGGAAGAGTGATACTTTTAGAGCTCTAGAGAAGTGATTAAATATCTGATCTATTATAATGTATTTAGATATTTAATGACTTCTCTGGTCCTCTAAAAGTATCACTCTGTCCTTGATGCCATTCTAGCTTGAAGCCAAGATTCCTCACTTAATGCTGTTTTATGCTAGAACCTCTAAGCATCCATGTCATCAAGCCACAGCTGGGCTCTTAAAGGCAATAGAGAATAACAAGAATATTTTTAATTTTTCTTTTGATTTAAAAACTTAAAGAACACAATTAAAAAAAAGCCTTTTCAATGTCACCAATGCTCATTTTAGCTACTTCATCCAACATTCAGGTCAAATGCAGTTAGCTAATGACCTAACACATACTGCCTAAAATAATAAGGTGTAATGAAAAATTTATTTAGGTCACCAGAATTACATTTTTCCTGCAACCGTAAATGGGAAAAAATAAGAGAAATTATATCTAGATTAGTTCTGTATGTTATTCCCTCATCAACTTTTAACATTAGCAGAAGTGAACTGGCACACCATATCTAATGTCCACCAGCTTCTTTTTTTTAATTTTTAGATAAAGTCTACTAGTTTTCACCTAACCATGGAACTATATATAACTTCATTTTGTGGTCTTCACTGTTTCTCATTTTCTATTGTTAGATTGTCAAGACTATAGTATTCTGTTTTTCATTTTGTTTTTTTTTTTATTCTGATTCACCTAAAACCATAACTTCTGGGGTTATTGGATCGAGTCTCCTTAAGATTCACTGACCTGCATTTTTAATTGCTTGCTGCTACTTGATGCCTTTTTTATTAACAACTTAACAGTTTTACAACTCGGACAATTTGAAGATTTCTAACCATTTGCTTCTTTGTCTTTCCAGGAGAGTGCGGCTGTGTTAATGCCTGATTTCACCTGTGAATTTTCCTCACTTATGTGGTTGCCCACGTCAGCTTTCTTTGTTGATACCCTAACCTGACTGATATCAGCTTACCTGTGGAAACTTAAAGCAGTAAGTCAATCACCTGTGGATCAACCAAGCTTTAAAATGAAGCCTCCCATTATCTGGTTACTCTTTTTATTCCACATATTTTGCTGGATCAAAAACATTAACAGTGTCAGTGTGTACTTCTTCTCGAGACTTGCTGGGTTACTGTTAGTGCTTATCTGTGATCAACTTTTCTCTGCTGTGCCACTCTGCCTTGCAGATCTGATGTTATGTTTCTATATCAGCTTTGATATTTCCTATACAATAACTGGATTTTGACTATACTAATATACTCACATGACAAATTTCTTTAACTCACTTTGTCAGTAGCAAATGGCCAGACTTGTATAATCTTAAAAACACTGGCATATTATGTCATTCCAAATACATCTCAGAGGATTGTGGTTCATACGGCTGTGATTGGGAGCCCATCACCACCATTTATTCTGAAGTACGATATGTAGCTTAGGGTTTTAATCACAGGGGTGTAAATGTACTAAATGTTTGATATACTGGAATAAACTCTGGATATGGGTCTTTTCACAAAGAACTTTCTGTAGGTAACACTGATGTGCTTAGCACAAGGTTTATCAACAGTAACTGATTCACTAAAGACTATAATCTTAATACTGTGTGTTATGCTTACCAGTAACACTGAAAGCTACAGTAGCTCCTAAGGTCATGAAATCAACATCAAAAATTGAGTACAGAAAATCAAACAAAACTGAAAATGTAAATAAACTTCACAACTGAAATTTAAATACACTTCACAACTGAAACGAAAATGGATATGGCGCATACCCTCTGGCTGCACTGGAGCTCTCCTTTTCTACAGCAGATTGTCCCTGGAATTTACCTATGAACTGCCTTGTCAAAGATGTGTGTTTGCATCACCCCCATATTGTTCGATGACTGCTCCATTTCACAGCTACTGTTTTCAGATTGTTCATGGAAGGTTTTCATGCCTAAATCACAGCAAAAATTTGGATGGTGGACTATGTGTAACTGTTAGATCTGATCTAAGCATCAAATAAATATCCACTTACTGTCCATTAGCCTTGTTTTAACCAAAAAAAATAACAAAATCCAGTTCTACCTTACTTATCATTTGTTCACGTTGTGTTACCTTGCTTTGCCCAGGAAATTTTGTTAGAAAGTAGGCCTCACTTCTAGTGCCATCAGTTAATTAGATATATCAGAAGTACTATGCAAATCCTTTTCTGTATACAGTATTTGTAGTTTTTTTTTAATAAACAAAGGGCTATTATAAGCAGGGAGCATGGTATAGTGGTTAAGGCTATGGACCTAGCCTGAGGATGTGGGTTAAAATCCCACTACTGGCACTGTGTGAGTCACTTCACCTGCTTGTGTTACAACTGGAAAAACAAAAGAATTGTAACCAATTGTATCTCAAATGTTGTAAGCTGACTTAGATAAAAGGTGTCAGTTAAATTAATAAGTACTAATAATATTACATGGTCACTGGAACTGCTTACTCTTAAACATACTATAAACAATTGCCCTCGAGTAAATTTCTGATTTTGCTAGTGACTTGGCTTTTGTTGATGGTCACTGCAAAATGCAATTTTACAGGAAGGTGTATTGTTTTGAACTGCAATGGGTAATTTCAGTAGGAATAATGTAAAATTTGATTATATATAGATGTTTAAAATGTTCATTTATTTACATCATGCACTCAATAATTCCTTTTCTTCTTTTTCTGTCAGTTGTATGCGGTCACCCTTTAAAGTCTGCAAATGCAAACGTATATGTAAATAATTTTGGACAGTGGGGGTGTGTGGGGCACCCATGTTCAAAGTAAGCAGATGTGCATGTAAATGTAAATGATTTTAGAGGGTATACGCAGTCCTACATGTACATAAAATAAAAAAATGTCCTTATGGGCTTTTGCATGCATCCATATAATGGTGTAACACAGATCAAAGGCAGTATTACAAATGATGGACAAAAAGATCAGGGGCTTAGCATTATTGAACACATACATAATCGAGAAAAAAACCAGGAGCTAGGCCGAACAGATCACAGCTTATGCCTCTGAATCCCCTAACCCAAAGGCTCTGCATTGGTCCAGGGTTGTCTTGGACCCAAGGACACCACTTCTGTCTCTTCTCCCCTCCCCTCCATTCTAGAAACGTATCATCTACTGGCACTCAAGGTTCATGGTGCACTTGTTAACCATTGAGTTTTGCATCTTTCTTGAGCTTCGACGTCTTTTCCCTTTCATTTCACACCTGACTGTGCTGTACACAACAAACATCTCTTTTTTCTGTACAAGACACCTCCCCTTCTTCAGCTGTCCATCCACTTTATTTGTTGGTGGTGCTGTTTAGCCTTAGTGCAGTGCATGTACGTTAGTACAATAACACAGTGAAACCTTGGATTGCAAGTCACTTGGTGTGCGAGTGTTTTACAAGACAAGCTAAAATTTTTAATAAATTTTAACATGATAAACGAGCGAGGTCTTGCAATGAAAGTAGTACATATACGCTTTGTCTGCCAAGCGTCACGTGGGGATTGTGGGTAATCATCTCCCATGCTCATTCTCAGTCAGCGTGCCTCACTCATATACTCAACATCCATATGAGCGTATACTGTTTACTATAGCATGTTGACCACGTGTGTGTGTGTGCTGTAATGTGCGACTCCCTGTCATGCACCCCAAAACACAAGGCTGAGTCTCAGTACTTTACAAAACCAGCTTTATTCAGCTTGAAACAGGAACAGCACGGTTATTGATTGTAGCAGGATCTACCGCTCTACTATACACAGACACAGCAATCAGGTAGGGTCGTGACCAGGTTAGTGGCTAAGTAATACAGTGGAACCTCGGGTCAGGAACGTCTCAAAACACGTACAAATCGGGTTACAACCAAGCCAGTTTCCCTTCTGGTTCGTACGCGCCGGTGATTTACGCACGTATTCAGTTTCTCCACAGTACATTGTTCTCGGTCAGACGTGCATCGCGCACGAGACTTTACCTCAAAACTGTAATCTCCTCTCCACCCACTTCCTTCATGCCAGAACTTGACTCATGCAAGGTTAGTTTTCTTGGTTGTTTATGGTTAGTTTTTGTATAAATTACGGATTTTTCAAATGTTCATTTTTTTTCCCCGTGCTTAAAACTCATTAAAAAAAAGTGTTTACAGCGAGCGGTTCGTAAGGCTGTAGCGTGAACTCTTGCAATGTTAGTTTTTTCTGTTCAAGGTTTTCTCAGTGTTATTCAATGTTTTTACATTTAGTTTACTATTACACTGTGCATTCTATGGTATATTTAACTATTTTTGTGCTTAAAAATCTTTAAATAATATATATTTACATACAGCTCATACAATCCGGAACGGATTAATAGTATTTACATACAATCCTATGGGGGAAATTACTTCAGGTCACGACCAAATCGAGTTGTGACCAGAGTTTTAGAACGTATTACGGTCGTGATCCAATGTTCCGCTGTACTGTGCTCTTGCATTTATAATGTTCCTTGCATCACCCATAGACAGCAGGTGCTTACAGCTTCACGGCGATCTTTTCTAATTCTCTTTTACGGCGAACTGCTATAGCTCTGGGAGCCTGCGGTTGCTTGCTTCAGGACGCTCACGTGTTGTCCCGTTGGGGGGGAATCCCAAAAGAGTTTAGAAACTTACAGTGCGTAAAGCATTTATTTTATTTTGTGTCCAAGTGTAGTGACTCTTCAGGCAAAAGCAACTGTCATAGGATAGGTTTCCTTGTTAAAGTCGCAAAAAAAGAAAAACACTGAATCAACAGATAGCAGTGATTCTGTTAGTTACAGTGAAGATTTTGTATTAATCATTTTTATATAAATATTTGTGGGTTGTGAAATTAATTATCTGAGTTTCCATTATTTCTTATGGGGAAAGTTGCTTTGATATACGAGTGCTTTGGATTACAAGCACGTTTCCGGAACGAATTATGCTCGCAAATCGAGGTTCCACTGTAATTAATACTGGCAAATAAAAAATCACAAGTTGGCTAATTTTCTTTTTGCTATAACCATATAAATTTCAATCAAATCAATCAAAACATTTTTGGGATTCTGGGGTATTTAGTTTTTTTGTTTGCATGGGGCAACATCTAAATATCAATATATTGAAATGTCCTTTCTTAGAAGATACCTACTGCCCTAGATGTACCATCTTACCAAAGTTCAGCTTTTTAACTAAATGAGAAGTAGTATTTTTGTTGATGAGTGAGTCAGCCCTTCAGTCAGCTTTGCATTATATATACAAAGGAGTATATACATATACTGTATATTGTCGCAGATGGCTGCAGGGGTGACCTGGCCGGGATGCCTTGGAGGACCGGAGGAGGGCTTATGCCTCCCTCTGACCATATGGGGGCGACCACCCTGGTGCCTTTGGTGGCCACGGGTACAGGGATTTGAAGCTCAACCTTGTAGGGGTCCATGGTCACTGCCAGGGGGTGTCCGGATGCCTTGGGAGCCCTGGACCTTGCCACTTCCGTCACACCCAGAAGTGCTTGGGGGAAGACGCGCAGGGACACCTGGAGTGCTTCCAGGTATGCAGCCGGCACTTCCGCCACACAGGGGAGTGCCGGTGGAAGATTGCCGGGAAGCACCTGGAGCAAATCCGGGTGACTATAAAAGGGGTCGCCTCCCTTCATTCAAGGCTAGAGTCGAGAGAGATGAGAGCTTGGTGGAGAGGAGTGGAGGCGGCCTGAAGAAGTGAGGCATCCTGTTGTGGCCGGGACTTTGGAGGTTTGTGCACTTGTAAATATGTATAATAAACATGTTGTGGGTGATGTCAACGTGTCTGCGCCGTAATTTTGTGGACGACCCAGTGCAACAGGTGCGCCCACACATGTACCGTGGAAGTAGAGTACGCACAACCCCGGAAGAGAGAGTCGCCCTACAGACCACTACCAGACCACAGAGGGATTGTACTCATCTGGTGCGGAAGAACAGCAGCAGGCGGTGCAGGAGTGCAGTCGGCTCCTGCAAGCGCGCCATCGCTAAAGGCGCCCGGGACGGCATGTCGCCTAGTGAGGCCACGCCAAGGATGTTTCCTCAGACAGACAGGATCAGGAAGGTAAGTTTTGTGTGTTTTGTGTTTGCAAGGCAGGGGCTGCCCAGATCCGTGTTGGTGGAATGCCAGCCACCGCACCAGGATGAGAGGAAGCAAGAAGTCCCTCCCTGAGACAGGAACGGGATTTTACGGTGTGTCTTGCGTGCCCGCCGATGACTGGAGAGAGGCGGGACCAAGGAATGTCCATCTCGGGCCAGGGAAGGACCCGATTGGGCCAGAGGAAAGGGCCCACAGGAAGCTGATGGCGTGTGTTGCTGACGGACAGGTAAGCTCACCGTCGGCTAACTTCCTGTCTTTGCCTGTGGTCCTGCGCGAACTGGAGGAGTGCCTTCAGTCCGCAAGGCCCATTCCACAGCTGCTATGTGCCCTCCAGACGGAGATGCTGGAACTAAGGAGGAAGGTGGTCGCGTCGGGGGAGCAGCCGCGAGCTGCGACAGGACGGCACAACGCTGGAGTCTTCAGCTGGAGTGGGACGGCGGGGTTGGGGAGTAAAGCCGACCCCGTAAAGCATAAAGGAGAGCCCACCGAAAAGGCCCGTGATTGGAATGATCGGAACCGAGTAGGGGGATCTATGACAGTGGACGTGGCAGTGAGTGCTGTGTGCAAGGTGAGGGCAGGAAGACCGAGAGGGCTGGCAGGACGGGGGCTGATGAGTGCCCTGGGTCCTAGTGCCCTATGCCCCGAGCCTGCGGCGGTCTCCCGTCACTCTGTAGGGACGCAGACGGGATTGGATCAGTGCGTTTGCCAAGTGCAGACACAAACTGTCAGGGCATCCAATAATAAAAGGAGGAATCGAGGGGTGAATGCTGGTTCCTCCGATAAGGGAGGACGTGAGGCAGGATGCTCACGTCCGGAGAAGGGCCGCCCTCTGCGGAGGCAGAGGGAAACCAGGACGTCAGTGAAGAGAAGCAGGTGGTCCCGTCTGTTGTGACAACAGGAGGGACACAGAACCTGCGAAGGGGGTGCCGAAAAGGCAAGTTGTGGGGTACTGGTCAGAGGGGGGAGCGCTGCCAGTATGTGGCATGGAGGGAAGCCAAAGCGTGGTGTCCAGGGAGCGTCTCTGTCCCTGTGTCTCTTTATTTTACACGACCGGACCCTGGATGCGCAATAGGACCCGCTTCGCTGGGGACCTGCCCTCACAGTATGGGCTGCCTGGCTGGACGACTCTTCGCTGGCGATGTGGCACTGCCGCAACTGGCGGAGGCTACGAAGATGCGAGTGACTCCGGCCAAAGGGGCACGAACACCTCGGAGGAGGTGCTGAAGGAGTAGCCCCGTGGTGCCGGATTGGACCCAGGAGCCTCAGGAGTAGGACACACTTCGGGGATGTGCTGCTCCACCAGACGGGTCTTCATTGGCGGTGGGGCAGTGTCGCAGATGGCTATGGGGGCGACCCGGCCGGGACGCTTTGGAGGACCAGAGGAGGGCTTACGCCTCCCTCAGACCATGTGGGGGCGCCCACATGCCTTGGGAGCCCTGGACCTTGGCACTTCCGCCACACCAGGAAGTGCTGGGGGGAAGATGAGCAGGGACACCCAGAGTGCTTCCGGGTACGCAGCCAGCACTTCCGCCACACTGGGGAGTGCCGGTGGAAGATTGCCGGGAAGCACCTGGAGCACATCTAGGTGACTATAAAAGGGACTACCTCCATTCATTCAAGGCTAGAGTTGGGAGAGAAGAGAGCTTGGTGGAGAAGAGTGGACAGAGACAATTTTTTTCTAATTTTAATTCTGTACATTACCACAATGAATTTTAAATGAAACAACTCAGATGCAGTTGAAGTGCAGACTTTCAGCTTTAATTCAGTGGGGTGAACAAAATGATTACATAAAAATGTGAGGCAACTAAAGCATTTTTTTAACACAATCCCTTCATTTCAGGGGCTCAAAAGTAATTGGACAATTGACTCAAAGGCTATTTCATGGGCAGGTGTGGGCAAGTCTGTCGTTATGTCATTGTCAATTAAGCAGATAAAAGGCCTGGAGTTGATTTGAGGTGTGGTGCTTGCATGTGGAAGATTTTGCTGTGAACAGACAACATGCGGTCAAAGGAGCTATCCATGCAGGTGAAAGAAGCCATCCTTAAGCTGTGAAAACAGAGAAAACCCATCCGAGAAATTGCTACAAAATCTACAGTTTGGTACAGCCTGAGAAACAAAGCAAGCACTGGTGAATTCAGCAATGCAAAAAGACCTGGACGTCCACGGAAGACAACAGTGGTAGATGATCGCAGAATCATTTCCATGGTGAAGAGAAACCCCTTCACAACAGCCAACCAAGTGAACAACACTCTCCAGGGGGAAGGCGTATCGATATCCAAGTCTACCATAAAGAGAAGACTGCACTGCAGGGTGCACTGCAAGGTGCAAGCCACTCATAAGCCTCAAGAATAGAAAGGACAGATTGGACTTTGCTAAAGAACATCTAAAAATGCCAACACAGTACTGGAAAAACATTCTTTGGACAGATGAAACCAAGATTAACCTCTACCAGAATGATGGCAAGAAAAAAGTATTGAGAGGGCGTGGAACAGCTCATTATCCAAAGCATACCACATCGTCTATAAAACACGGTGGAGGCAGTGTGATGGCTTGGGAGTGCATGGCTGCCAGTGGCACTGGGACACTAGTGTTTATTGATAATGTGACACAGGACAGAAGCAGCCAAATACATTCTGAGGTGTTCAGAGACATACTGTCTGCTCAAATCCAGCTAAATGCAGTCAAATTGATTGAGCGCCGTTTCATGATACAGATGGACAATGACCCAAAACATGCAGCCAAAGCAACCCAGGAGTTTATTAAAGCAAAGAAGTGGAAAATTCTTGAATGACCAAGTCAGTCACCTGATCTTAACCCAATTAAGCATGCATTTCACTTGTTATAGACTAAACGTTAGACAGAAAGGCCCACAACCAAACAGTAACTGAAAGCCACTGCAGTAAAGGCCTGGCAGAGCATTAAAAAAGAGGAAACCCAGCATCTGGTGATGTCCATGACGTCCCCCGACTTTTTGCTGGTACTGCAACTTGCACACGTATCACGCTAATTTCTGAGGACCTGCTCAGAGGACGTGTGAAATGAACGCTGGGAACGCGTGGCAGCCATGATGCGGGCGCATACACGTTCTGAGCGTGAAGTATAAATCGGCCCTAAGAAGAAAGGATATCTACAGGCAGGGGTTCAGAGAAGCATTACAGCAGAGATGACCACATTTACACTTTAATGAGAAAACATAAAGAGAGTTTAATTTTAACATACATTTGAAGCATATAATATGTTTATAGTAAGCATTTCATTGGACGACTGTTCTAATTATGTCTCTCCTAAGGTCACAACTAGAATTTCAAGCTTACGTTTAAGAATTACCAAATATTTAGTGCTTCACACGTTGTACTCTGAAATCAGTACTGTAGATCATAATGTATTCTCCTGAAGATTACATTATATAACATATCCCATTTCACAAGGGAGAGCACTTAAACAAATTCCTGTTTAAAATATAGAACCAAAAAAAACTTAAAATAAGGTGCACCATACTTCTGCAATGAGTGTCAGTTTTCGCACAAAGCAATAAAGAAATTTCAAAGTAGATAGTGCTATGTTCATTAAGTTAAATAACAGTATTAGCTGCTTGCATCATCACTGGGCACTATATCATGACACGCATTCCTCATCTGTAGCTTCAAGATCTGCAAAAGCATATCCACTACACATGTGAAGAGAGATGCCAGGGGCCACCTTCTCTTGTGCTGCTTTCTAAATACCAGTTAGACAACCAAATTTAACATAGTAAACTTATATGTACAGAAACTGTAAATGCAAAAAAAAAAAGAAGAATGATAGTTTTACAGTGTTCTTGAGATACTACTCCCATTCTTTCCATTAAAATCAGAAGAAGATAATAATTGTTCTAAAATTATTTTTTAACAAAGAACGGTTCAAATGAGCTGGACAGACTGAATGGTTTCCTTTTGTTTGTCAGATGTCTTACGTAAAATAAAGATTAATTTCTAAACGTACATTATCTCAGTTTTTTTTTTACTACACTGAAGAATTCTATTTGTTCCAAAGGTGCTCAAACGTAATTCAAAGAGAAAAGGATGAGTACTTCATTAAAAAATTAATGAAGCATTTTAAGAACTTGCACATTGTTTTCAACTCAGATTTGACCCATACCCTAAGAATATTTCCACTGATAATCAAATTGGATACTTTAATATTTGTTGGATGTACCTTTCTCAAACAATGCTTCCTTATGATTGAGTAGCTGAGACTATTTCCAAGTCTATGACCATTGGTTTTGCTTTTTGACATTTACGTTGATGTTGTTATAATGTTTCAGAGCAACAGAGTATAAAATTAGATGTCTTACTTTGAAAATATTCTTGAGATGAGCTGTCAGATTTTGAAAAAAAAAAACCCACAGGTGTAGAAACATCCGTATATTTAAAAGATGTGGGAGTCGGATATGAAGCTCAGCAATCACTTGTGTGAAAAATGTGTAACATGAAGAACAGCATACAACTTTGCAGGGAGCAATGGTTACAGAGTGGGCCATAAATCTTACTTGTTGTATGTTTTGAACTAACATTTTTAAGAAAGCAAACATTTCAATGTATTGTAAATCTAGAAGAATTCTGCAATCCTTGCCTAAATGTTAATATTAAAGTATGATAAATAATAGCACATAAAAGGAATGAAAATGAATGTTCACTCATACGTATATTGTATATAGACAGATAGGTGCACACTCGTTCCTTAACAGATATTGTAGTGTAATATCAATCTATATACCCTGATATGCCAAAACATTATGACCACTCACATATGAAGTGAATGATGAAAACTCATAACAATGAGTCATGTGAAGGTCAGGATATATTAGATGGTAGGCTGACATTAGATACTCAGTCAACATGTTGAATACAGAAGATATGGGAAAGGTATAAAGAGAGACCTGAGTGAATAGGAAATGGGCCAAATTATTATGAAAAGACATCTGAATCAGAGCATTTCTAAAACTGAAGGCTTGTGGGATGTTCAGGGTCAGCTGTGGTGACTTCCCAAAGGCAGTGGTCAGAGGAGGAAAAAAAACATAAACCAATGACAGGGTGTTGGGCAGCCAAGACTCACTGATACAAGAGGTCAACCAATGCTGTCTCATCCAGTACGAAACAACATAAGACCTACTGTGGCACAAATAGCAGATATCCTAAGCGAGTAATGTGACAAGACATACAGTGAATTGAATCCTGTTACATATTGGACAGAGTGTTCATGCTAACCCCTGTCCATTGATAAATGTGCCCTGGGTCCTGACATCCATGTGGTCATTGATTTGACATTTACAACTTACCTAAACATCACCGCACACCAGGTTAACCCCAATGGTATTCCTAGATTGAAATGGCATCTTTTAGCAGGATAATGCTTACTGCCAGACTGCATGAATCGTTTGGGAAAGATTTGAGAAACATAATAAAAAGTTCAAAGTGTGTTGTCCTGGCATTCAAATTTCCCAGGTCTCAATACAATCGAGTATCTGTGGGATGTGTTTAACATAAGTCAAATCTGTGGCAAGTTGGAGTATCTGCTTCTAACATCCTAGTGCTAGGAACCACATGACACCTAAAGAGGTTTTGTAGAATACAAGGCATGGTGGATTGGAGCCGTTTTAGTGGCACACAGAGAAGCAACAGCATACTTGACAAGTGGTCATAATGTTTTGGCTTGTAAGTATATATTAGCCACAGTAAGACATTTCCAAAACAATTACCAAGGAAACAGTCTAGTCTAAACTAAAGTAAACACACAGAAAATGTATGTGCATAATCTACTTAAATCTAATATATCAAGTTGTATGTGGGCCTGAGCTACTGTAAATTGACAACAACAGCTAAAGAAATAGGGAACATACCCCAAAGTGAACACCATTTTTTAAAGGTGACTTGAATATGCCGCCTGTAATACCTTTCATGCACATAAAAATTAAAAGCTTAGAAATTTGAAGTTAATGACAAAAAGTACCTTATACAAGAAGTCATTAAGAAATAATTCAGAAGGAAAAAAACTCAAAACATTAAAAAAAAAAAAAAATCATGCACAATGCTTGATGTAAAAAAATGTGTTATTCAAATGTTCAAAATTCAAATGGCAATAAAAGAATAATATGAAAACAAACAACAGTAAATGTAAAAACAATTTAAAGTTGAAGCTTCTCATACCAGTGGACAAGGCATCCCTCTCCTTGAAGCCGACACTCATGAATAAACTTGATACTTTCCTTGAAATACTGGATGCTGTAAAGAAAAATACAGGTTTGTGGTACTGCATTTCTTAAGAGTCTCTGCTTTGCCTGTACAAGTAAGATGCATTAAATTTAATTAATACAGAGATTAAATATGTTATAGGTTCAGTGAGAGGGGGACACACCTGCCTCACATGAATAATATTTTGCACTTAAAACACAGGTAATGGAATCCAATTAAAACAATAATACACTGAATGACACTAGACTTTGCCCTATGACGGTTTTCTGCATTATTGCCCATTTTTAACAGTTATCATAACCCAAAATCTAATATTTGATAAAGCTGACGTTGAATGAACAAATAAAGCAAAGTTTAATGTGTTAATACCTTTGCAATAATCCAGTGTTCCATGTGAAATTCAACTGTCCCTTTGGACTCAATAACTGGTTACAACATTTTAGTAGCAGTAACCACTAGCAGATGTTTCCTGTAGTTATTGATCAGATTCTTTCTGGGCCATGGAAGAATTTTTTTTCCTCTCTTCCTTTCAGAGTGGCTAAAACTCAGTGACATTTGTGGGTTTTCAAACATGAACAGCTTGTTTCAGGTCCTGGTATAATAATATTCTTTAAGTCTGGACTTCCGCTAGATTGGCCAAAAATTTTAATTTTTTTCATCTCCCAGCTCAGAGATAGATGTCATTGTCATGCTCATTGAACCTCTTTGCTTCAAATGTAGCTCAAGGACAAATGGCCCGGCATCATCCTGGCGAATTTCTTAACGGTGGCAGGCTGTCCATGTCCTGATGCATCAAAACATTTCAAAATCAAAAAACCGCCATCTTCTGGCTTTACCACTAGTATGAGAATCTTACTATGGAATTAATTCAGAAAAAGCTTTATGCCAGTCAAAAAGACTTGTATGTTCATATAGCACTATTCCAATTTGATTATCTTATTGTCTTTAAAATTCCACCTATTACAGATTAGTAAAGCAAACGGTGTTACAATCATAACATTCCATGTAAGAAATATATTCAAATATGCTTTCCCCAACCCACACAAAAAGGACAGAAATGAGAAAAAATTCAAATGAAATGGTCACTCAAAAGTGTAAACATGACCAGAATAACTGCAAAGGTTCCACATCTTTTGTAGTAAGAATATCATTATTAAAAGCATTCCACTTTAACTAAGTTTTTGAGTTGTTCTTTGTAATGCGATTCGTTTTTTAATTTTAAATAGAATAATGTATTCCGTTTCCATTATACCAGGTAGGCTATGATTCTTCCGGTTGATTTAAAAGCAATTGTGTACCAGCAGGGTTAAATCAATTATTAGACAAGATTTTTCCTCAAGGAGTGATTTCACATCAAATATTATTCCAAGTACAGTATAGGTGTGAAAAGAACCGGAAATAAGTGTGATTTCAAAGATACCTGAAAGACAATCATAACATTTTATCTCAATAATTTTTATGTATTAGAGGCATCCCCAAAACATGACCCAGGTATATTTTAAGAAAACCTCAGATGAGCACTCATTATCCTACTAGTTAGCCATAGTCTCCCCTGCTATCAGACACAGATTCTATTTTTACTCAGTTTTCAGATAGAATTGTCATGAAAACAGAACATAGGCAAAACCAGTGTTTTTGGCTTAATGGGAATTTTGTCTCTAATTTTTACATTTTAGGTAACACACTATTAGTCACTCTACATGTTTTTAGTATTTATTTTTCCTCAGGACATGATGCGCCTCTAGAATAAGGTTGCAAGATGTAACAGTACTGAAAAAGTACAGTACAGAAAAAAAATGTAAACAGTATGGAACTAGCATTTCTTTAATATCAGTACTGGAAGTAAATTAAATACATATTATATCAAAATGTATTTATATTAATATTAATGTGCAGGAGACTCTAAGGGGGACCAACCAAACATTATATAATACTATACTATACCTCAATGAATTCATTGCCGGCGTTTGGTAGGGCAGGGAATCATGTGATTATGCAATGGAGCAGGGAGAGATAGGGTAGTTGAGGAGTTATCCACTATTTGCTTCAGGTACCAGTATTGTGTTCCAAAAGCTGGTATCAATACTAAAGTCAAAATTTTGGTATTGATCCAACACTACTCTGGAATGTGAGTCCTGACGACTTCATTCTTATTATAAGGGCAGTTATCAAATCTCATTGTAATCAACATGATTTAACAAGCTGACCTTAATTACCTTAATGTGACATTTCAAACCTCCCACCAAATTGTTAATGATATCTACACTGTTCAACTGAGCAAATTATATAGATATTATCTGTTAACTTTTTGTTATAAAAAAGATACTCTTCTGCCCCTGGTATTGTACAGTTTGCAAAACTCGACAGATAGTTTAACATGGTAAGAAATTAAGAGTCAAGCGCTGAAGCAAAATGAACAAATTTTACTTGAATGTCTTGCTCCTTATTAAAATCACCAATATCATGAAACTGTGAAAACATACATGAAATCAAATGAGATTAAAGTAATATTAGAGAAGAAACACAATCACTACAGACAAATTAAAATGTATCAAAGTAGATCAAATAAAGAGGAATCAATAACATATCTGTTTCTTTAACAGTTGCACTATGTAGAATCACCTAAAAAAATTAATGAATTTAGCTGTGCTACTTCAACACACCAAACATTTGTAAAGACATAAATATACACATTATAACAAGATTCAAATATTAATGATCATAATGCTGTGAAACTACTTACAAGCAATGCTAACTGAAGGTTCAGTTGGAATTAAGCTACATCACATTAGTAAAAGCCTATGCTTTTGAAGGCTCAATGTGAGAGGATGGAATAAGAATGTACTGCTGAGGACAAAACGTGAGTGCATCATTAAGGATGGCTCAAAATTGTGTACAGTACATGACAGACACAGGTTACAATCTTCCCTACACTAATTAAATCTTTACTTTTATTTTCGTACTAGGGCAGAGTGGTGGCTCTGAGGCTAGGGATCTGCACCAGCGATGGGAAGGTTGCCTGTTCGAATCCCGAAAATGCCAGAATGGACTTTACTCTGCTGGGCCCTTGAGCAAGGACCTTAACCTGCAATTGCTGCATCCAGCCTTGCAAGCAGGTCCTCCAACTCACAGGTAAAACTTGGGTGTTGGTGGCAGGATTGGCACTCCAGCCACCGTAAAAAACTTCACACGGTTACAGTGTGGTGCTCAGGTGTCACCCACTGCATTCAGTTCCTAATCCAGGTAATTCATTGTGTGGTGGGTGCGGCAACGTGCTACCAGCACATGCTCCCAACCTCTCTCTCTAACATTTTTTGTATCCAAAGCTGACATTGTGCAATTTATCAATTCATTCAATTTCTAACCCATTTAATTAGGTTACCATAGCAACATGACACAAAACGCAAAAACCAACCCAAATCCATCAAAGTAATGTGATAATCAAATTTTAATTTATTTTGATTTGTTGTGCTATGTCACTTTGAATTATTATAGATTTCATATTTGTGTGGATAACAAGCTTTTCATTGTCATTTTGTGAAGTTAGTATGTCTCTGACCGTGTTGTTTATCTTCATTATACCCATTTCTGGTCATGTAATTTAGGGATCATCATTCTCCACCTATAAGAGACAGCCATGTGGTTCAGCATACGTTCTGATACTGATATAATTTATGACTTTCTTACTTGTGCTGAATTTTGGTTTTTGATTTTGGGCATCTTAACTTTGCATTTTTGACTTTGATATCTGTTTTTGGCTTTGTTGATATTAACCATTATCTTTTCTGTTTTGATCTTCCATTTGCTAGCGAATACTTTTTTTCCTCAACCATTAATTATTCAGTCCATTCTGAAAACTTCCTTTTCTGAACAAGTCCTATTTTTTCAATTTTGACACAATCCATAATAAATTTCAAAATTTCCTCTCTGATCCTCGAAAGGTTACCACTTGGAAAATATTGCAGATTATATGAAACCTCTGAATAATTTTGTCATCAATAAACACCTACTGTACGTCTTTAACATTTTCTGAAACAGTATCCTTGTCCTGAATAATAACACTGGCCAAATAGGAAGCTGTATAATCTTACTCTATGTGCACAACATCATCTGCTGTTAGGTTCTCTAAAAAGCTCAATGCTTGGTCTCATGTGTTTTAAAATCTGCTTTCTTCCTTAATATCATTAGATTAATCAACCAGAAGCTTCATAATTACCACTAATAAAAATCAGAGGTTCCTGAGAAAGCTTACACAGACATGGAGAGAATGTCAAAGCTTTACACAGGTAATAGACTGCAATAGACTATTTTTTCCTAGGTTGGAGGTTCTTGTATTGCACTTAATGTTGGATGGACAGAGCTCCCCGTTACAAAGTAGATGGATATGAATAATATAATGTTGTAATATTTAATAATACAAATTTATGTACAGAAATTTTGGATGCAAAAAAGTGCTTCCAAGTGTCTAGGTTATCCTGAAAAGAGTAAGTACTATTCTTGTTTGCTGCAATTTTTTACCCAAACTATCAGCATATGATGTTAATTACCTTACACATTTTAAGTTACAGGGATCACATTTAAACATGAAGTATGAATTTGTTCCTTCAAAAAGTTTAATGAAAGTCAAATGAGTCACTAATGACTGCAAAATACTTAAAACCAAGAAGATTCTGGTCTAAAATATAACTAGAGTAAAATCTTGATTATCAATCAGCGTAATAAGCAAATACAACTCGGAGGTACTGGAGTTTTACAACGTTTGACTTGGGAGTCTTTGGTCTGTAACAAACAATGCCCTGTCATACTGTGTCATCCAGGTTACAGAGCACTCCTCTGAAACAATAAAAGAAAGCTTTCCAAAGCTTTCCCTTCCAATCAGTTTATCTCCTAACACTTACATTCTTTTTATCTCTATACTGCAAACACTCTTACTACTTATTTTCACCTGACTCCCTACTCCCTACTTCCTTCCACCACACCTTCCTTTTTCTCCTAACTTCTCCTGTCACTCATCTCCTAAGAAGCATGTCCACCCCTTACAGAATAGAAGCCCTTCACCCAGTCCCATCACTTATAGCATTAATTCCACCTTTCTGTTCCCACACAGCATATTATAAGCTGCTGCACTTCACAATATATTACCAAAACATAAAAGAATTTAAAAAGGAAATTACAATACAGTAGAACACTAACAATACAGAGTAACATTGCCGTCACTGGTTTCCATTTTTGACTCGTTTTTCAATTTTGTCGGCACCACGCTTTATATAATTCACTGTTGTTTTTCCTGCTCTGTATATCGAAGCAAAACTTGAAGCACTTTCAACGTTTCGTTAATGTTTAATAATTTTTTATTTTTTGTGAAAATTCCAATACCACATGCATATGTTTATTGGCCATAACAATGTATAGTAGATTAAGTATAACAAGGGAGAAAAGCTATGAAATGCTATTAAAACTGGAGGTATGTAACTGACAGTGATTGCAAAATGTGGCATGACATATGGTGCTGGGAAAGAACACTATGCACTAGCACAAGCGAGAGGTGTTCCAATCAGCACAGCTTGCAGCAGAGCAGTAGTAGTAGTACAGTAATATATTAATATGTAGGCACTGGCGTGCGCAATGGTTTTCTTTTGGCCCTGATGGTTAACAGAGACTGATGGTTAATCGAGTGACGGATAATCAAAGTTTTACCTCTTTGCTTTGTAATTGCCCTCCAACCCTTATTTCCACTCTTCTTCAAAAACTGTGGTTTTCAATGGAGAGCCTTAAAAAGCCAAACATCATCCAAGTAGGCATGCTTACATTTACTGGCACTCTCACACCACATCAATTCAGCTTACATAATTTTTCTGACATGAATGGGGACTGTGGGAGAGGAGTCCCATATACACAAAGAGAACATACAAACTCTTAACACAGAAGTACTTCAAGCTAAATTAACATTTCAAGATTTCTCAAAATAGCTTCCTGTCCATTTTCAGATAATGAAACTTAATTACCTTAACATAACTTCTGGTGCATTTCAAGATATCTAAAATTCGTTTCAAGATATTTTAAATGAAATAGCAAGTTCAATTGAAAGAATAGGAAATATTACAGGAAATGATTTCCGGATAGCGTGAAATGCACAGGATGTGATTTCAGTAAGTTTCAAAATGTATTTGAGATATTGTGAAATGCACAGGAAAGTATTTGAAGATATCTGAAAATGCATTTTACATATCTAAAAATGCCTACATATGTATTTTAAGATATCTCAAAATGTATTTGGCAAATACAATGCACAGGAACTTACTTTAAGATATCTTGAAATGTATTTCAAATATCTGTCAATTTTTTTGCAATAACTTAAATGTATTTCCAGATATCAAATTAATTTAGCTTGCCATACAGACAGCAACTTATGCTGCCTTTGTGTAACAATGTCTCGAAATAAACATAGGCATTCTTAGGCAGGGATAACTTACAGATTCTGTGAAGGTGAATCAGCAGCAGGAATACACAAATACGTCATCTCCTACAAAGATAAAAAAAGGTATTACATTAGACAGTTTACAGTTAAATAGTTTAGGTCACATCAATACATAAAATTTCCGGTTTACTGTTTTAAATTAAAAAAAAAAAAAAGATCAATTGTATTAGTTTTTTATTTTTATCCATACAATACCCTTTTTTGGTTTGGTTTTTTCTAACACCTTGGAGGCAGAGCATGCTCTGAACTGCCATGATCTGTAAGTTATGTAGAGAAGGTGAATAGACCTGCCTGCAAATACAGTATATATTTCTAACATTAACAGTGCTTATCAAGTGGACACGATTATATTGCACATATGTGCAGGTGTTTCATTGTTGTGTTGTTAGGAGTGACTAATATATGAGTAAAATATACAAATATGCAAAATATTGAAGCAATTTCTCCTCTCAATGGAAATATGAAATGGTCAACTAATCTTTAAATAGATTATTTCTCCGTTTTAAGATAGACAAGTTTGACAATTTAACAGTGCTTTCCAATGGGAGTTTTGAAATTTCAAAGATATCCATTACTTCTTCCAAACCTGCATATCCAGAGCCGTGCTGCTGGGAAACTGGAGTCTAATTCAGGAAGCACTGGGAATTTTTGCCAGTCCATTACAGGGCAAAAACACACAGGGGCCAATTTAGCATTGCCAATCCACCTAATCTAAATGTCTTTGGATTCTGGAAGGAAACCCATATGCACTAAGGGAGTACATGCAAACTCAGACAGCACCTAGGACATGAACCTCGGTCTCTGTGTTGCAAGGCAGTGAGTCAGCGTTCCACCGTATTCAAGATACCACAATGAAAACTGAATTTTGACAAATTTCCTTGAAGAATAAGTGTGCCAAAATTCAACAAAAATCGGTCAACTGGGAGAAGAATTCTCATGTGGACAAACAGACAGAGATGATGAGAACAGTAGGTACTTTTTGAATTTTATGTAAATGCGCGTAAATCTGAATTTTTCCTAGCTATGGTAACTTACGACATTTACTTTAGATAAAATGAATAGATGTAATGTTTCTGTTATTCATTTTTATAAAGAGTTAAATCCAATTTAAAGAAAGCAACTCGATTAGGCTGATCTGTCTGATAAAACAGCCCAAGTAAAATTCTTTGCCATGAACAAAGTTGAAGAATAGCTTCTGACTAAATAAAGCCGAAACATTTTGTTTTCTTCCCTCACTTGTTAACACTTCCTTGATGAATCAGCCCACACTTCACATGATGTATGTAAAAAGTCACTATAAATGTGTGATACTAGACAGAGAATAGGACTTGTGACTTATGCTAAAATGTGGACATTGAATGTGCTTCAGCACAATTGAAAAGTCTGACAACTATTACGTACTGATAAAAGCAGCCCTTCAAAAACGACCCTTCAGGAATCATAAATTGTAAAGTAAGAACTCTGTCACTTTGGAAAAGGTGGAGACTGTAATTTTTCAGTAAGATTTACAGTTGACACTCAATCCAACAAAATACTCATAACTAGAAATTTCCGCACTGAACACCATCTAAATCGAAATCATCTGATATCTAAAATCATAATAAACTGTGAGAAAAATCTGAGTGACAGAGGAGTACTTAATGATTCTGAGGAAAGCAATAGTTTATTGGCTTGGATCTGGACTCCTGACCAGGGTTTCATATTGGTTATCATACAAAAAAACAGGTATTGTGAAATGGAATCATAAAAGAGCTGAACTGTGTCTTGTGACACATCCAAACACATACTGTGGAGTTCTACCTCCACAGAAGTACTGATCCATGGAAAGTGTGGACTGACTGTAGCTAGTGTCCCAGAATGTTCCTCATTCTTCATGTAATTCTGGTTCAAGGACACAGACATCTACAGAAAGACAGACCAATGAATGAGGAGGAATGGCAGGTTTAATTCTAAAGCACAAAATTACGGAAATGCATCTTTCGTGTTTACATCCTACTCTGATTTTTCTAGAAGTATTAATATTATTTTACCAAAAAATTAATGCATTTTGCAAGTTTTGTGTATTTAACTGGATAATGGGCATGCAGATTATGCAACACGAGTAATGTCAGATTTTTTTTCTTTTTCAACGGACTTTTTTCACACCATCTACTGTTGCACAAAACAGATTTTCAGGTTCTGCATGAAAACATGAGATTAAACATTTTTCTCTGCCACCACCACAATCTACTTGGTACAATTAGCAATAAAAAAATACCCTTTTTGGGTGGAGTATTCCTTTAAAAACATACAAACATTTCTGGTAGATGCTAGCTATGTGTGGCAGGGCTTTGTAAGTTCTGTCTAAAAAGGTTATATAAGGGGTGACTGGATCTCTCTAACACAAGAGTTCCCAAAGTGGTTGATATCGACCCCCTGGGGTCGATTTGAACTTTCTAGGGTTCGATAGTTTCAATAAAAAAATTTGGGGGTCGACAACAGCAAAAATAGACCCCCTTACTACTGCTATTTGTTTGTTACTTCAAAATATCTATGATTCCAATAGGTACCTAATTAAGAAATAAAATAATTCAAAAAAACACTTTTTTGATGAAAACACATTACATAACAAACTTGTGAATGAAAAGGTAAAATGTGTCATTAAAAGAGTCACACGTAAAAATGCATGAAAATACATGTAGCACAAACATGTCTGTGCATTGTCCTATCGAACATATCAAAACCGCTGCATGTCCGCACTTGCTTGCGTTGGGACGAGAGGACGGATATTTAATATTAGCAGAATCTATCAGTCTTGTACGGTGATGCTTTCATAAAACACTACAAATTGGTTTGTTTGATGTGACATGTACTAATTTGTAATTTGAACTTTGAATATAATTATTTATTGAGTAGCAGTACTACGAAAAAGAAAATCAGAGAACACAGTTTATTTATCCGAGTTTGAAGAAAAATCTTCTGTTTCAAGTAAGTACATACTTTATTATTATTATTTTTTTTAATTACAGGGGCTGTCAAAATTGTTAATAAAAGTTTTTATTTCTTCGGATAATAATATGACTGAACCAAAAAAGAAATGCAGACAGTACAGCTGGGACTATCTGTACTTATTTTGAATTTACATATTTTCATAAATGTCAAAAATGTAAAAAAAAAAACTTGTATTTTTTTGCTTTAATTTTCATTAGTGCAGGTTTTTATATTAAATGTTGCACAAGATAATGTCATATTCCATAGTCCTTTTATCTTTTTCAGTCATTAATTAAAAGTGATTAAAATGAAAAAGTTTGATATCTAGTGAAATATTTAACATCAAGTACTGTACAAATGTATTAATTTGAGTAAGTAAAGTAAATGACAAGGGGGTCAACGGTTTTAAAAGTTTTTGTTAAAGTGGTCTGCTGCCTAAAAAAGTTTGGGAACTCTAACACAGGGGTGCCCAAAGCGTCGATCACGATCGACAGGTAGATCGCAAAGGTAGTGCAGGTAGATCGTGTTGCATTTCAAAAAAATTATTTTTTAAATGTTAGTCTATCATATATCCTCCCTATGGTATTTGCCACTTGATTGACATACAGGGCGGCCAGTCTGA